>NW_025333554.1:0-158339 GCF_019186645.2 Phyllostomus hastatus
TGGTAATGGGAGGGAAAAATGGAGGTTTGGGTGGGTGGGCTGAATTGGGAGTAAAAGGGAGAAAACTGTACTTGAACAATGATTAAAATAAAATTTAAAAAAAAGAATGAACATAATTAAAATGTGCATATCATCCAAAACAATATATAGATTTAATGCAATTCCCATAAAAGTCCAATGTCATTTTTTAAAGAAATGAGACAAAAAATCACCAGATTTGTATGGAACCACAAAACACCCTGAATAGTCAGTGCAATCCTGAGAAAAAAAGAGCAAAATCAGAGGTATCACACTACCTGCCTTCAAATTATACTACAGAGCAATGATAATAAAAGACAGCATGTATGGTATTGGCAGAAAAACAGATACACGGACCAATGGACCAGATTTGAGAGCCCAGAACTAATGCCATTTGTTTTTGGCCAATAATTTTTGGCAAAGGAGTCAAAAATACACAATGAATAAAAGAACTCCTCTTCAGTGAATGGTGCTGGGAAAACTGTAAAGCCAGATGCAAAAACATAAATCTAGACTACAGTTTGTCCACATGTACAAAAATTAATTCAAAATGGATCAAACACCTAAATATAAGATCTGAAACAATAAATTACATAGAAGAAAACATAGATGCTAAACTCAGGTAACTTGGCCTTAAAGAAGATTTTATGAATTTGACCCCTAAAGCAAGGGAAGTAAAACCAAAAACAGATAAACAAGACTATATCAAATTAAAAAGATTCTGTCTGCACTGCAAAAGAAACTGACAACATTATAAAAAGGGAACCAAATGAATGGGAGATGATATTTTCAAACAGCATCTCTGACAAGGGGTTTACATTCAAAATATATAATATCTAAAATATGTAAAGACAAACAATCCAATTAAAAAAAATGGGCAGAGGACCTGAATATACACTTCTCTGAAAAAGACATACAAATTGCCATCAAATATATGAAAAGATATTCAATTTCCCTAGCTACTTGGGAAATCCAAATAAAAATAACAATGAGACACTATCTCACCCCTGTTAGAATGGATATTATCAACAAGACAGCTAACAACAAGTGTTGGAGAGGTTGTGGAGAAATAAGAACCGTCATACACTGCTGGTGGGAGTATAAGCTGATGCAGCCACTGTGGAAAACAGTATGGCCATTCTTCCAAAAATTAAGAATAGAGTTACTGTATGACCTAGCAAACCCTTTTCTGGGTATCTACAAAAAAATTGAAAACCATACTCACATAGATACATGCACTGTTCATGCTATGTCCATAGCAGCACTATTCATTGTGGCCAAGACATGAAAACAAGCAAAGTGTCCTTCAATAGAGGATTGGATAAAAAAGATCTGGTACATACACACAATGGCATACTATTCAGCCACAGGAAAAATGAAAATATGGCCATTTGCAACAACATGGATGGACCTTGAGAATATTATGCTAAATGAAATAAGTCAGTTAGAAAAAGCTAAGAATCATGTGATTTCACTTATACGTGGGATATAAAACTGAAACTCATAGACACAGACAACTAACTGTATCATGGTTACCAGAGGGAAGGGGGTGGGGAGTAGCAAGGGGAAAAGTGGGATAAGTATATGGTAATGGAAGATAATTTGACTCTGGGTGGTGGGCATATAATGCAGTATATATTTCTATATCATAGAAATCTATACTTGAAACCTATATAACCCTATTAATCAATGACATCCATTAGATTGAATTAAAAAACAAATTAAAATAAAATAAATTTAAATATATACACCTGGGGTATGGCACCTTTGAAGGATATGAAACAGTTTTTGAAAATTACTAACCAACAAACAATATTTCTATTTAAAGCCATGACAATTGCAGGTTCCACTGGGTAGTTTTTAAGGTCTCTCTGAGAACACTTACACATTTTAACTGCTAGACAACAAATTGCCAACATAGTTTTTCTTTCAAAGGAAGACTATTGCTGCCCACTTGCAGCTGTTCTCCTATTAGTAGATCTCTCACTGACCAAACAAACAAACAAACAAAAACAAACAAACAAAAAATACAGATGCTTTTAAAATATGAATTTACTATTTATTTTGCAGTGAGAGCAAATGTCCACTAGGTGGCAAGCAGCAGTGAATCGTGGTCCAACAGGAGCTGCTCCTTGTACGTTTTCACTTCTGCTTCAGTGACAAAGGTCTATGGAACCAGTTCTTATCTGGGGATTATTATGTTGTCATTTGACATTTGAGTAATTTTACTTCAGAAGATGTTTGACATGGAATAAAAGAGACCTTTATTTTTTCCAGTATAAAGGAGACAGCTTTACCTGAAGCTGATTTTTAATTGAGATTTGAAAAGGCTACTTTGAAAAGAATGCTTTATCATATGGTAAAAAGAGATTGGAAAAGGGAAGTGCAAGTTTTAATTGAGAACCCAGAACAATAATTTCTATAAGAAAACATTTAGAAACCATAATCTTCGAGTCTCAGCCTCTGCTTACCTCCTCAAATTTTCCTAAAGGAAAAATGAATTATAGATATTCAGAAACAGTCAACTCCATGAAGGGCTTACATTTGTCCTAAAGCTAAAAGATGTGTGTTCAGCTGCTCATATCCTAAGAATTAGCAATGTGACTCAGTCAAGCCTTTTGCCTTCTCTGGACTTTAGTTTTCTCATGTGGAAAATGAGGATATTGGATAAACACTAATACCAATAATTCTTACTTGATGCCCACTAATCGAGTCATTTTCTTTGCTGTATGATTGTGACAATATCTCACTTAATTTCTGCAACAACTCTATAGACAGGCAGTCATTAAATCTCTGTATTGATTATGAGGATAGAAGCATAAGAAGTCCAGGTCATAGGGCTGGTGAATTCTGGAGTCTGGGTTTGAATCCAGGGGTGGCCAACTTCAAGTCTGAGTTTCTACCCACTACAGAGAATTCATTTATGGATAACCTCTAAGCATCTATTTTCTGTACAAAAATAATATTGAATTTGAAAAAGTTTATTTTTAATCATAGCAGTTTTATAAGTTGAAATAAAACCAGAAAAATATTTGCTTTAAATAATGTAAGGTTTTAGTTGATGTTGCAACCAATTACCACAAACAGTGGCCTAAAACAACACAAATTTATGATTTTATAGTTATGATATTCAGAAGTCTGAAATGCATCTGGGTCTCACCAGGTTAAAATTGAGGTTTCAATAAAGTTATGCTCCTCCTGCAGGTTCCAGGGGAAATTCTATTCCCTTGCATTTTTTAGCTTGTAAGAGTTACCTGCAATTCTTCTGTCTGGCTTCTTCCTTCATCCTTAGAGAAAATCACAGCATCTCCAAACCCTCTCTGATTTTGATTCTCATGGAACTCTCTTGAATTTATATGGTGGGACCCTTGTCATTACATTGGACACATCTAGATAATTTCTGTTAACCTCGAGATCTTTAGTTTAATCACACAACAAAGTCCTTTTTGTCATGTAAATTAACAGATTCATAGGTGATGGAGATTAGGATGTGGACATATTGAACAGACTTCCTGTAGCAGCTATCCTATATCGAGATGTTTAGCATGTTCCGGGCACTGTTCTAAGCACTTTACCTATAGTCCAGCATCTGTTACTATTATTAGACCCCTTTTTAAAATGAGGACGACTCACAGAATTTACATGCAGGATCACAGATAGTAAGTATAGCCTTACTCCATAAACTTTCATTCTGATTATTTTATACACAAAGTATGTCTTTTCAGTGAGAATTATGGTGCTTTTACAAGTGTATTCAATTTTTTATTAGCTTTGTCATTTTCCATTAGGCCTTAGGCCTTTAGTCCCTCTTGTTCCCAGACAAAGCCACATAATCTCACTAGAAGAGCTACCCCTTTGGCAGTCTTCACTGGGTCCACATATTTCTACCACCCTCTAAAGAGACTAGAAATTGCATATATTACATGATGGTTAGCCAAAAATAAATTTGTCAATTATGGGTATATTTATGCCTCTAACAATAACAGTATTATTAACCTTTTATGTTTTGTAAAATATTAATTATAATTTTTAAAATTTATATTTAAAAACTTTATTATTTTTATTTGCTCTGTAGTTCCATAAGTTTTACCATACTTATTTTATCACTTTAAATGAAATGTAGAACAATTACCATCACAGGCATTGTTGTACCATCTCTCTTTATGTTGTAGTTGTCATTGATGGTATGATAGTATATGTATTGATATATTCAATTCTCCATTAGGCAGTGTTAGAATTTTTGCTTTCAATTACCATACACATGTTAAAGGCCTTAAGAGGAAAACTCCAGTTTATTTATTTGCAACCAGTTATTTAATATTTCTGTTGCTCTTCTTTCAGTCTGGACATTCCAAATGCCATCTGGTATAACTTTCCTTCTATATGAATAACTTCTTTTAGCATTTCTTTTATAGCTGCTGACAAATTTGATCAGTTTTTCTTCATCTAAGAATTTGTTCAATTACACCTTTATTCCTTAGGAGTATTTTTTTTTTAAGATTTTATTTATTATTTATTTTTAGAGAGGGAAGGGAGGGGGAGAGAGAGAGAGAGAGAGAGAGAGAGAGAGACATCAATGTGCGGCTGCTGGAGGTTATGGCCTGCAACCCAGGAATGTACCCTGGCTGGGAATCGAACCTGGGACACTTTGGTTCCCAGCCCATGCTCAATCCACTGAGCTACGCCAGCCAGGTAAGAGTATTTTTCATGGAAGTAGATTCTGAGTTCATAACTCTTTATCACTCTAAAAGTATTGTTACTGTGAAAATACTGTTACTGTTTATCACTCTAAACCCTCTCTGATTTATCATTCTAAAAATATTGTTTATCACTCTAAAAATATTGTTACTGTTTTTGTACTCCTTGGCTTTTTTTTTAAATCCACCCTCATTTAAATTATTGTTCCCTATAAGCAATTATTTTCTTTTTACTTAATTGCTTTCAGTGTACAGGTTCTGGCAGAAGTAAGGCCTGCTTGAGTGTGGTTGGTAGGGTAATAATATGGGTGTAATAATTTATAGTTTTAATTTGAACATTTTACCTAAAATGTCACGTGGTATGCTTGAGTGTGATATTGTTATCTTAGAGAATTACATGATTATGACTTTGTAATAACAGATTTGTAATAAAAAAGGGGGCATTATTTGTGCGAGACCCTGTACTTTAAAAATTTTTATTAAGTTTTCAGGTGCTTTATTATGATGTATCCAAGCATGGGTATTTTTGAAATTAACCTGTTTGGAATTCACTAAAATTGTGTATTATTTTTAAATAGTTTATTTTTTTATTATATTTTTCCATTACCATTTATCCCATTTATACCCCCTTCCAACACCAACCACCCACATCCCCACCTCAATCATCACAAAATTGTCCATGTTCATGAGTCTTTTTTTTTTGCTCCATCCCTCTACCCCCAACACCCCACCCACAAGCTGTCAGCCTGCTCTCTATCTTTGAGTCTTTCTCTATTTTACTTGGTGGTTCAGTTTGTTCATTAGATTCCACATATGAGTGAAGTTTTCCTTTCTCTAACTAGCTTATTTCACTTTGCATAATGCTCTCCGGTTCCATCCATGCTGTTGCAAAGGGTACATTTTCTTTTTTATGATAGAGTAGTATTTCATGTTAGTTTTATTCACTTATCTACTGATGGACACTTGGGCTGCTTCCCAATCTTGGTTCTTGTAAGCATGCTGCTATGAACATATGGGTGCATATATTCTTTCAAATTAATGTTTTCTATTTCTTCAGATAAACTCCAAGATGTGGATTCACTGGGTCATAAGGCAGTTCCATTTTTAACTTTTGAGGTATCTCCATACTGTGTCTTTCCACAGTGGCTGCAACAATCTATTCTCACCAACAGTAAAACAAGCTTCTGCTTTGTCCATATCCTCACCAATACTTGTTTTTTTGATTTATTGATGATAACCATTCTGACCAAAAAGAAGTGATATCTCATTGCAGTTTTAACCTGCATTTTTCTGATGATTAGTGACTGAACATCTTTTATATACCTATTTGTCATTTGTATGTCTTCTTTGAAGAAGTGTTTATTCAGGTCCTTTGCTCATTTTTTAAACTGAATTGTCTATTTTCTTTTTGGTGTTGAGATTTATAACTTCTTCATAAATTTTGAATATCAACACTTTATCAGATGTATTGGCAAAAACGTTCTCCCTTTCAGGAGGATGTCTTTTCATTTTCTTGATGGTTTTCTTTGCTGTGCAAAAAATATTTTTTGAGAAAAGTATTTTTATTTTTTATTATCTATGCTATTACAGTTGTCCCAATTTTTCCCCTTTTGTCCCTTCCACCCAGCCTGCCCCCAATTTCCATAGTCAATCCCCACACTACTTTCTATGTTCATAGGTACTTCATATATGTTCTTCGATTAATCCCTTCACACTCTTTCAAAAAGTTCCCATCTCCCTCCTCCCCTCTTACCACTGTCACTCTGTGTCATGATTCTATGCCTCTGGATCTATCTAGATCATTAGTTTATTTTGTTCATTAGATTATTCTTATAAGTGAAATCATATGATATCTGTGTTACATTGATATGCTTATTTCACTTATCATAATTGTCTCCAGTCCCATCTATGCTACCACAAAAGGTAGGGATTACTTTTTTTTCTGATACATAGTATTCCATTGTGTAAATGTACCACAATTTATGATCTACTCACGTACTGATGGGCATTTAGGCTATTTCCAACTCTTGGCTATTGAAAATAGTGCTTTTTTCTGAACATTCCAGTGCATACATACTTTTGAGTTGGTGTTTCAGGATCCTTAGGGTATATTCCCAGTGGTGGAATTAATGCATCAAAGAGTACTTCCATTTTTACGTTTTGGAGGAAACTCCATACTGTTTTCCACAGTGGCTGCACCAGTCTACACTCCCAACAGTTTCCCTTTTTTTTCTGTATCCTTTCCAGCACTTGTTTTTTGTTGATTACTAATGATAGCATTTTTGAAGTGATATCTCATTATGGGTTTAATTTGCATGTCTCTGATAGCTAGTGATGTTGAGCATATTTTCATGTGTTTATGGGCCACCTGTATATCCTCCTTAGAGAAGTGTCTGTTCAGATCTATTGCCCATTTCTTGATTGAGTAGTTTGTTTTCCTGGTGTTGAGTCATATGAGTTCTTCATATATTTGAAGATTATGCCTTTGCTTAAAGTATCGTTGGCAAATATGTTCTCCCATAGAATGGTTTCTTTAGTCATGAAGAACTTTTGGTGTAGTCCCATTTCCCCACCCCCCTTTAGATTCCTTTGCCTTAGAAGTATTGACAAAAATGGTGCTACATGAAATGTCTGAAATTTTACTGCTTATATTTTCTGCTGGGATTTTTCTGGTATCACAATTTATATTGAAGACTTTCATCCATTTTATGTTTATTCTGATGGTGGAAATGTCCAAACTACCCAAAGCAATTTATACATTCAGTGCAATTCCTATTAAAATACCAGTGACAGATATAAAACAAATATTTCAAAAATTTATAAGAAACCATAAATGACCCAGAATAGATAGCCACAGCAATTTTGAGAAAGAAGAACAAAGTAGGTGGGATCACCATAGCTGACATCAAACTATATTACAAGGCCATGGTAATCAGAACAGTCTGGTACTGGCATAAAAACAGACACATAGATCAATGGAATAGAACAGAGAGCCCAGAAATAAACCCAAGTCTGTATCATCAATCAATATTCAACAAAGTGGGTAGAAGCTTAAAATGGAGTAAAAATAGTCTCTTCAACAAATGGTGTGGGAGATCTGGACAGTTTCATGCATAAAATGAAAGTTGACCATCAATTTACACCATACACAAAAATAAACTTGAGATGGATAAAAGACTTGAATATAAGTTGTGATATGATAAAAGTCCTAGAGGAGAACATAGGCAGGAAAATCTCAGATATTCCATTCAGTAATGTTTTCACCAATATGTCCTCTAGAGCAAGGGACATAAAGGAAAGAATAAACAAATGGGATCTCATCAAAATAAAAAAAAGCTTCTGCACAGCTAAAGACAACATTAGCAAAATGAAAATGGAATCAAATTTATGGGAAAATATATTTGTCAATGATATCTCAGACAAGGGTTTGATCCATTTGAATATATGCTCTTCAAAATATATAAAGAACTTCCATGACTCCACTCTAAGAAGATAAGCAACCGAATTAAAAAATGGGCAAAGAACTTGAACAGACACTTCTCCAAGGAGGACACACAGAGGATCCAGAGGCACATGAAAAGATGCTCAATATTGCTAGCTATCAGAGAGATTCAAATTAAAACCACAATGAGATACCACTTCACACCAGTCAGAATGGCCATCATAATCATATCAACAAACAGTAAGTGCTGGAAAGGTTGTGGAGAAAAGGGAGCCTGAGTACAGTGGTAGTGGGAATGCAGAGTGGCACAGTCACTATAGAAAATGGTATGGAATTTCCTTAAGAACCTAAAAATGGAATTTCCTTTTGACTCAGTAATTCCACTGCTGGGATTATATCCTAAGAATCCCGAAACACTAATCGAAAAGATCCTATAAATACCAGTGTTCATAGCTGCACAATTTACAATAGCCAACTGCTTGAAGCACCCTAGGAGCCCATCAGTAAATGAGTAGATCTAAAAACTGTGGTACATTTACACGATGGTATTCCATGTAGCAGAAACAAAGAAGGAGCTCTGACCCTTCGCTACAACATGGATGGAACTGGAGAGCATTGTGCTAGGTTAAATAAGCCCAGGGATGAAAGACAAATACCATTTGATTTCACTTATAAGTAGAACCTAAGTAACAAAACAAATAAGCAAGCAAAATATAACCAGAGACTTTGAAATTAGGAACAAACTGGAAGTAACCAGAGGGGAGGGAGAAGGGAAATAACGTGGGACAGAAAGGAAAGGTTCATAAATGAACATGTGTAAAGGACCCACGGACAAAGCCAAAGGGGAGTAAGATTGAGGGTGGTAGGTGGGGCTGAGTAAGGCAAGGGAAAGTGGTGGTGGGAAAATGGAGACAACTGTATTCGAACATCAATAAAAATATGTATAAATAATTTTTTAATTTTTTTAAATTTATTGTGATATATGGTATAATTTTGTGACCTAATTTCATTTATTTTATTTTGTTTTATTTTTGCATCTACTGGTCTATTTCTCCCAACACCCTTTATTGAAGAAACTATCTTTACAACATTGTATGCTCATGCCCCCTTTGCCAAATATTAATTGACCAGAGAGACATGGGTTCATGTCTGGGTTCTCTATTCTGTTCCATTGATCTACATATCTTTTCTTATGTCATTGCCAGACTGTTCTGATGACAGTGGCCTTATAGTATAGTTTGATGTCAGGTATTGTGATATCTCCAACTTTGTTCTTCTGTCTCAAGATTGCTGGGGTTATTTGGGGTCTTTTTTCATTCTACATAAATGTTCAGAGTATTTGTTCTAGATTTGTGAAATATGTCATTGGTATTTTAATAGGAATGACATTAAATCTATATACTGCTTTGGGTAGTGTGGCCATTTTAATGATGTTGACTCTTAATCCATGAACATGGTATATGCTTCCATTTATTTTTACCTTTCTCATTTTCTTCAGTGTACTGTAGTTTTACAAGTACACAGCTTTTACCTCCTTGATTAAATTTGCCCATAGGAACCTTATTTTCTGTTGATATAATATATTAAATTTGTTTTTTTTTTGTTTCTCATTCTGGTAGTTCATTATTGGTGTAAAAATGTCATTGATCTCTTAATATTGTCATCATATCCTCATACTTTGCTGAATTCACTTATTTGGTCAAGACATTTTTGGTGCAGACTATGGGGTTTTGTATGTACACTATCTACCAGTAATGACAGTTTTACTTCTCATTTCCAATTTAGATACTTTGTATTTCTTCTTTATGTCTGGTTGCTGTGGCTAGAACTTCCAGTTCTACATTGTATAAGAGTGGTGAAAGTGGACACCCTTGTCTTGTCCCTGATCCTAAGAAAAACTCTTTTGTTTTTGTCCATTTTAGAAAGTTTTGGACAGCAATAGAGTTATTGTAGGGGATTTTAACACCCCACTGTCAACAATGGATAGATTTTCCAAACAAAAATAAACAAGGATATTGCACCATTGAGCAACATTCTAGATAACATGAATGTAATTGATAGTTTTAGACCATTTCACCCTAAAGAAGCAAAATATACATCCTCTCAAACTCACAAGGATCATTTTTAAAGATAGACCACATGGTAGGACATAAAACAGTCTTTTACAAATTCAAGCAAATTGAAATCACATCAAACATCTTATATCACAATGCTTTGAAACTAGAAACCAACCTCAAGGAAAAAAATAAAAAAACATTCAAATACATGGTGGCTGGGTTAACAATGAGATCAAGGAAGGAATCAAAAAGCATCTAAAAACAAACAAAAATGAACACACAAAAACCCCAAACATGTGGGACACAGGGAAAACAAACCTGAGGAGGAAGTTCATAGCAATACAGACCTATCTAAATAAGATATATGAATCTTAAATATGTAACCTAACCCTACATCTAAAAATCTAGAGGAACAACAACAAAGAAAGCCCATATCTACTAGAAGGAAGGAAAGAAACAAGATAAGAGCAGAATTAAAAGACATGAAGACTAAAAAAAAATACAAAGGACCTTTGTATAAAGGACCTAGATTGTACAAAGAATCTAGGAGCTTGTTCTTTGAAAAGATCAACAAAATTGAAAGCCTTTAATGAGACTCATCAAGAGAAAAAGAGAGAGTACCCAAATGAATGAAATAAAAATTGAAATAGAAGAAGTAACAACTGGTATCACAGAAATACAAAAGATTGTAAGAAATTACCATGAAGAACTATATATTCAGAAGTTGAACATCCTGGGCAAAATGGCCAAATGTCTAGAAACATACAATCTTCCAAAACTGAATCAGGAAGAAGTGAAAAACCTCAGTAGACTGAAAACAACTAGCAAAATTGAAGCAGTAATCAAAAACCTCCTGGCACGTAAAAGCCCAGGACCAAATGGCACTGCAGGTGAATTTTACAAAACATTCAAAGAACTAACACTGCGGATTTCTGGTCAAGATGGCAGCATAGACAGACATAGCTTGCCTTTTTGCACAACTACATCAAAATTACAAGTAAAATACACAGTAACCTTCACTCTGAATTGTTGAGTTAAATGGAAGATTGACAACAATGGAATTAAACAATCTGCACCCCTCTTACATCCATCCAGGCTGGTAGGAGGGGTGCAGATGTGGAAAGGGCTAGTCCCTCATCTGTGTGTGCTGGATAAAAATTTGGGAGGAGTATTTTGTGAGTGAGGAGTCCCAGCACCACACCAGGCCTCCCAGCCTAGTGTTCCAATGCCAGGAAAATAAGCTCCATCAATATCTGGCTGCAAAAATCACCAGGGATTGAATCAGTAGAGAAAACAAAGTTCCTCTTTAAGAGCCCACAGACAAACTTACCTACTCAGATTCACTCCCTCTGAGCTCCAGCACTGGGGTAGCAGCTTGAAGGCACCAGTGGCATTGAGGGAGAAACTGAAGTGTCTAGTATCAAAGTGAGCAGAGGACATTGTTTCTTTTCTAAAGCCTCCCTCCACAGAGTTGGCAAGCTGGTGCCGTATCTGATACACCATCAACCTGGCTAACACTGTTTGACCCACCTTGGAGATCTCTACATGTTATGACTCCCCCGTAACATGTATGGCCCACACAAGCTGCTTTTCCATATGAATAGCTTGTCTTGGCTCATGCTCACAACTTTCTAAATATTCTCAAACAAGAAACAGCTGGGTGGCCTCAGTGAGCCTCAGGACCAGCACTAGTGGCAGCCATCCTACATTCACAGCTTGGCTTTGCCTGAGAATCTCCAAGCCCAGCACAAGCAGCAGCCATCTCAGATTCCTGTATAGCTCATGCAGGGTGGCACTGGGCAGAACACAGGTGGAGGCTGATCTTGGCCTGCATCACCCAGGAAACCCCAGGTCCAGTACATCCAGTGGAGAGCTGGAGACCAGGTCGGAATACCACCAACCTGACCTTGCACAGCCAATCCTCCATGGAGGGCAGAAGTTGGTGGTAAGTGGTCACAGCCAATCCTTTCCACGGACTGGCCTATGTAAATCCCTTGCATTGATCTGCCAGCAGCAAACAAGACTCAACTACAAGAGGAGGGTGTACTCAACCCACAAAGAAGGAGTACATCAAGTACCCAGCTTGGATGATAGGGGAGACAATGCTATGGGACCCTACAGGACACCTACTACATTAGGCAACACTACCAAGATATGAAGTCAAAGCAGCTCTACATAATACATAGAAATAAACACAGGGAGGCTGCCAAACTAGGAGACAAACAAACATGGCTCAAATGAAAGAACAGATCAAAACTCCAGAAAAAAAAGAGCTAAATGAAATGGAGACAAGCAATCTATAAGATACAGAGTTCAAAACACCATTTATAAGGATGCTCAGAGAACTTAGTGTGGACTTCGACAACATAAAAAAAAATCCAATGAAAAATAAAGGGTACACTAATTGAAATAAAGAACAATTTACAGGGAAACAACAACAGAGTGGATGAAGCTGAGAATCAAATCAATGATTTGAAACATAAGGAAGCAAAAAACAATGAATCAGAACAAGAAGAAAAAAGAATCCAAAAAAAAAGGAGGAAAATATAAGCAGCCTCTGGGACAACTTCAAGAGTTCCAACTGTTGCATCAAAGAGGTGCCAGAAGGACAAGAGAAAGAGCAAGACATTGGAAATCTATTTGAAAGAAAACTTCCCTAATTTAGTAAAGGAAATAGACATTCAAATCCAGGAAGCACAAATAGTCCTAAACACGATGGATGTAAAGAGACCGACTCCAAAATGGATCATAATTAATATGCCAAAGGTTAGCAATAAAGAGAGAATCTTAAAAGTAACAAGAGAAGTTAGTTACCTATAGGTGAGTTCCCATAAGGCTGTTGGCAGATTTCTCAAAAGAAACTTTGCAAGCTAGATGGGATTGCCAAGAAATATTTAAAGCCATGAAAAGCAGGAGCCTAAGCCAAGATTTCTCTACCCAAAGCTATTATTTAGAATTGAAGGGAAGATAAAGAGCTTTCCACACAAGAAAAAAAAGTAGAAGAGTTCATCATCATCAAACCTTTATTATATGAAATGTTAAAGGGACTTATTTAAGAAAAATAAGATCAAAACTATGAACAATAAAATGACAAAATATATTTATATTGATCAACAATTGAATCTAAAAAAAAAAACAAAGAAATAACACCTATCCTTCTCAAAATATTCCAAAAAAGTCAAGAAGAGGGCAGATTCCCAAACTCTTTTTACAAGGCCAGTATTATCCTAATTCCAAAACTAATTAAGACACTACAAAGAAAGAAAATTACAGGACAATATCTCTGATGAACATAGATGCTAAATTTTCAATAAAATATCAGCAAACAAATTACAACAATACATTAAAAATATCATACACCATGATTAAGTGGAATGTATTCCAGGGATGCAGGGATGATACAGTATTTGCAAATCAGTAAATATAGTACACCACATAAACAAAACGAGGGACAAAAATCACACGATCATATCAATAGATCTTGACAAAGTGTTTGATGAAATCAAACACCCATTTATAATAAAAACACTCAGCAACACAAAAATAAAGGGAGCATGCCTCAACACAATTAAGGCCATATATGAAAAACCTACTCCCAACCTCATAGTCAGTGCAAAACCTGTTTAGGTTGATGTGCTCCCATTTGTTTCATTTTCTTGTTTTCCCCCTTGCATGAAAAGATATGTCAGAAAAAATATTATCATGAGCAATGTCCAAAATTGTACCACCTGTTTTCTTCTAGAATTTTTGTGAAGCCTAACATTTAATTCTGTAATCCATTTTGAACTTTTTCTTGTTTATCATGAAAAAAAGTGCTATAGTTTCATTTTTCTTAACATATCTGTCCGATTTTCCAACCATTATTTATTGAACAAACCATTTTTAGCCCATTTTATGGGCTGGCTTACTCTATCAAATGTTGATTGACTACAAAGGCATGAGTTGTTGTTTTTTTCTGTGCTCTCTACTCAAATTTTGTATATTTTAATTTTTATATGTTGCCAACATTTTCTCAGGCATTATTCCTTTATTGTATTTTTTTCTTGTGCCATGTTCACTCCCCTTCTTTTGGGAGTGAACACTCTAACAACATGAAGCTTACATCTTGGGCTATATCTCACAGGTCCCTGAGGCTCTGATAATTTTTTAGTAATATTTCTTCTTTAATTTTCAGATTAAATCAATTCTATTGATGTATTTTCAAATTTATTAACCCTTTTCTTATTATCTCCATTTTTTATTTAGCCCATCCAATATTTTTTGAAAATGTTCTGTTTTCATTTGTAAATTTTCTTTCTTTTTTTTGAATTTCAATTTTCTTACTTTTTTATTATTAAGTGCAGTTATCTCCATTCCCACCCCTGCAACTTTCCCCAAGCACATCCACCCCCACCTCCTACCATCAGTCGTTCCCCCTTTAGTTTTGCCTATGAGTCTTACATATGTTGGGAACCACCCTGCCTGGTTTCAGAGGCTGTAACCCCACCAAGGCTAAGTCTGAGGGAACGACCTTGGATCATAAGCCACCAAGGAGACAAAAGCTTATTTCCCTGGCAGGAGCACTGCTTCAGCTCCTTTTACTTCATCCATAACTGGCCCTCAATGCTTGGTCGGTTAGCCAATGACAGGTAATATTCCCCAAGGGGGGAATGACCTAAGGCAGGCACGATTACGTGGGAGGCCCCCAAGGAAGGACTTTGGGGGCTACAGCAAAAGGGGGTGATGGACCCTCGCCCCTCGGCTTTGACAAAGCCTGAGTTCTCATTTCTTCTGCGAGAAATCTCCTAATCTCTTGGCTGTCTTACTTCCCTTGCTCCATCTAAGCCTGAAACAATGACAGAGGGTGGTCAGCCCTGTGCTGGAAAGGGCGGGTTCCCCAAGCAATCAGGCCTAAGAAAGAATATGTAAAATCCTATGAAACCTGCTTTGTTTAGAATGCTCTCAATGAAATGATAAGGGTCCAAACAAGAAGTAAGTTTGTTCCTCAAAGTTTTACAGCTCTTTAGCTATCTGACCCTGATTCAAAATAGCCCCTCAGAGATCTTTGTTATCTATTGTTTGATCCTTACTGCCTGGCAATGATTAATGAGCTCTATCTGTACTCCTGTGCAAATGAACCCAATAAAAGCCCATTGACGAACAAGCTCCTGGCCCGTCTCCTTTGAGAGATCCACCACCTTTCCTCCCCAAGCAGATCATGTCTTGGTAGACTTATTCTCATCCATGGTGGCTGGGGGTGCCCCGCAGACAGAGCCCCCCCCCCATATATACACATCACGTGAGCACTTTTCTGCTTTCCCCCATTATCCCCCTACTTCATCCCTCTGGTTTCTGTCAATTTGTTCTTCATTTCATTGTCTCTGGTTATATTTTGCTTCCTTGTTTGTTTTGTTGATTAGCTTCCATTTACAGCTGCGATCATATGGCATTTGTCTTTTACCACCTGGCTTACTTCACTTAGCATAATGCTCTCCAGAACCATTCATGCTGTTGCAAAGAGTAGGAGTTCTTTATTTCTCTCTGCTGTGTAGTATTCCATCATGTAAATGTACCACAGTTTTTAGATCCATTCATTTACTAATGGGCACCTAGGTTGCTTCCAGCACTTAGCTATTGTAAATTGTGCTGCTAAGAACTTTGGAGTGCATAGGTTCTTTTGAATTGATGTTTCAGGATCCTTAGGGTATAATCCCAACAGTCTTTTACATCTTTTGTTAGGTTTATTCCTAGGTACTTTATTTTTGTTGTTGCTGTAGCAAATGGGATTTTTTTTCTATTTTCAGTTTCTGATATTTCATTGATGGTGTACAAAAATGCCTTCAATTTCCTTTTTTTAAAATTTTGTTAGTAATGGGATTTTTTATCATTTTAAAAATTATTGTTCAAATACAGTTGTCTTCATTTCCCCATCACCACTTTCCCCTGCCCCAACCACCCCCAATTCCCACCCTCAATCCTACCCCCCTTTGGTGTTGCCCAAGGGTCCTTTATAGATATTCATTCATGACTCTTTTCCTTCTTTCCCTCATTATCTTTTCCTTCTACCTTCTGGTTACTGTCAGTTTGTTCTTTATTCCAATGTCTGTTGTTATATTTTCCTTCCTTCATTGTTTTCTTGATTTTGTTCCAGTTATAGGTGAGATCATATGGTATTTACCTTTCACCACCTGGCTTATTCACTTAGCATAATGCTCTCCAGTTCCATCTATGCTACCACAAAAGGTAGGAATCCTTTCTTTTTTTACTTCTGGGTAGCATTCTATAGAGCAAATGTACCACAGTATTTTGATCCACTCATTTACTGATAGGCATGGACAGTGCTTTCAGCACTGTTGTAAATTGTGCTGCTATGAACACTGGGGAGCATAGGTCCTTTGGAATTAGTATTTCAGGATTCTTAGGATATAATCTCAGCAGTGAAATTGCTGCATCAAAAAGCAGTACATTTTTAGTTTTCTGAGAAAATTTCATACTGTTTTCCAATGTGGATGCACCAGTCCCATTCCTGCCACAATGTACTCTGGTTTCCTTTTCTCTACGACCTTGCTAGCATTTATTTATTGTTGGCTTGTTTATGATGGCCATTCTGACAGGAGTGAAGTAGTATCTCATTGTGGTTTTAATTTGCATCTCTCTGATGGCTGGTGATGCTGAGCCTCCTTTCATAAGTCTCTGGGCCCTTTGTATGTCCTCCTTGGAGAAGTGTCTGTTTAGATCTTGTGCCCATTTTGTAGTTGAATTGTTTATTTTCTTGGAGTGGAGTCGTGTGAGTCCTTTAGATATTTTGGAGATCAAACCCTTGTCCAAGATATCATTGACAAATATATTTTTCCCATACAGTTGGTATCCTTTTTATTTTGCTGATGTTTTCTTTAGCCATGGAGAAGCTTTTTATTTTGATGAATTCTCATTTGTTTATTCTTTCCTTTATATCCCTTGTTCCAGGGGACATATGGGTGAAAATACTGTTGCATGAAATACCCGCAATTTTCCTACCTATGTTCTCCTCTAGGACTTTTATGTTATGCTATCATGACTTATATTTAAATCTTTTATCTATCTTTAACTCATCTTTGTGTATGGTATAATTTGATGACTGACTTTCTTTTCTTTTTTTTTATTTTTTGCATGTAGCTGTACTGATTCCCCAATGCCATTTTTTTCCAATACCATTTTTCGAAGGGATTATTTTTACTCCATTTTATGTTTCAGACCCTTTTGTTGAAAATTAATTGATGACACAGACTTGGGTTTATTTCTGGGCTCTCTATTCTGTTTCATTAACCTATGTGCCTGTTCTTATGCCAGTATCAGACTGTTTTGATCACAGTGGTTTTAGAATATAGTTTGATGTCATGTATTGTTATCCCACCTACTTTGTTCTTCTTTCTTAAAATTGCTGCTATTCTGGGCTGTATATAGTTTTATATAAATTTTTGAAATGTTTGTTCTATATCTGAAATATGTCATTGACATTTTAATAGAGATTACATTAAATCTATAAATTATTTTGGGTAGTATGGACATTTTGATGATCATTCTTCCTACCCATGAACACGGTATATGCTTCCATTTGTTTGTGTCTTCCTTAATTACTTTCTTCAGTGTTGTGTAGTTTTCTGAGTATAGGTCTTTAACCACTTTGGTAAGGTTTATTCCTAGTACCCTATTTGTCTTGTTGCTATAGCAAACATGATTTTTTCCCCTGATTTCTAATCCTGATCTTTCATTGTTGGTATATAAAAATGCCTTTGATTTCTGAATATGGAATCTGTATCCCACTTTTTGCCAAATTTGCTTATTATGTTGAGTAATGTTTTGGTAGATTCTATAAGGTTTTCTATGTACACAATCACATCATTTGCAAACAGTGACAGGTTTGCTTCCTCCTTTCCAATTTGGATGCCTTTTATTTGTCATTTGTGTCTGATCACTGTGGCTAGGACTTTCAATACTATGGTGAAACAAAGTGGTGAAAGCAGACATCATTGTCTTGTCCCTAATAAATGGGAAAGCTTTCAGTTTTTCCCCATTGAGTATGATGTGGTCTCTAACTTTTTCATATATGGTCTTTATTATGTTGAGGTATGCTCCCTCTTCTTCCAGTTCGCTGAGTGTTTCTATGTTAAATGGGTACTGTACATGATCAAATGTTTTTTTCTGCATCTATACATATGGTCATAAGATTTTTGCCTGTTCTTTTGTTTATGTGATATATTATGTTTATTGATTTGCAAGTACTGTGTCATCCTTGAATCCCTGAGATGTATCCTTGTTGATTATGCTGTATGATCTTTTCAATGTACTGCTGAATTCAGTTTGCCAATATTTTGTTGAGGATTTTAGAGTCTATATTCTTCAGTGATATTGTTCTGTAATTTTCTTTCTTTGTTTTTTCTTTATCTGGTTTTGATATTAGGATGATGTTGTCCTCATAAAAAGTGTTTGGGTGTCTTCATTATTCTGGATATTTTGGATAGTCTGAGGAGGATAAGTGTTAACTCTTCATTAAATGTTTTGTAAAATTCTCCTGTGAAACTGTCCAGTTGAGAATTTTTTTTGTGTGAGTTTTTTTTTTAAAAGATTTTATTTATTTATTTTTTAGAGAGGGAAGGTAGGGAGAAAGAGAAAGAGAAACATCAATGTGCAGTTGCTGGGGATCATGGCCTGCAACCCAGGCATGTACCTTGACTGGGATCGAACCTGCGATACTTTGGTTTGCAGCCCACGCTCAATCCACTGAGCTATGCCAGCCAGGGTGTGAGTTTTTTTTTTATTACTGCTTCAATTTTACTAGCTGTTATTGGTGTGTTCGGGCTGTCTGTTTCTTCTTGATTCAGTTTTAGAAAATTATATTTTTCTAGAAATTTGTCCATTTCACCTACATTTTCAAATTTCTTGGCATATAGTCTTTTGTAGTAACTTCTAACAATACTTCATAATTCTGTGTGATCAGTTTTCATTTCTCCTCTTTCATTTCTGATTTTGTTTATTTTGGCCCTTAGCTTTTTTTCTTCATGAATCTTGTTAACTGCTGGTTGGTTTTGTTTATATTTTCAAAGAATGAGCTCTTGGATTTATTGATACTTTGAATTTTTCTTTTAGTTCCTACGTCATTTAATTCTACTCTGATCTTGATTATTTTATTACTTCTATTTTCTATGTGCTTTGTTTATTGTTCTTTATATATTTCTTGTAGATGTAGTGTTAGATTGTTTATTTGAAATGTTTTTATCTTTTTTAGGTAGGCCTGTGTTGCTATGATCTTTCCTCTTAGGACTGCACTCACTGTGTCCCATAGGTTTTGTACTTTTGTGTGTCCATTTCGATTTGTTTACAGATTTTTTTTATTTCTTCTTTGCTTTCATTATTAACCCATTCTTTGTTTAATAGCATGCTATTCAGTTTCCATAAGTTTCAATATTTTTGAATTTTTTCATGAAGTTTATTTCTAGTTTCAAGCCATAGTGGTCCATGAGAATGTTAGATATGCTTTCAATTTCCTTGAATTTCTTGAGGCTTGTTTTGTGTTTTGTCATGTGGTCTATCTTTGAAAATGTTCTATGTGCTTTTGAAAAGAATATTCATTTTTCTGTTTTAGGCTGAAATGTTTTTTGATATTTTGTTTGGGAGATCTATTCATTTTTGACAGTATGATATTAAAATCCACTAGTATAAGTGTATTGCTGTCTCTGTATCTTTCTTGAAGTCCTCCAAGATTTTCCTTATGTATTTGGGTGCGCATATGGTGGGTGCATATATGTTTACAATGTTTATGTTTTCTTGATGGATTGTTCCCATGCATATTATGAAGCGTCCTTCTGTGTCTCATTTTATGTCCTTTATTTTGAAGTCTATTTTGTCTGATAAAAGTATTGCTACCCCAGTTTTTTTTCCTGTTAATTTGTTCGCAATATTTTGTTCCCAATGGTTCACTTCCAGTCTGTGTAGGTCTTTTGTACTGAGGTGGGTCCCTTGTAGGCATCATATGTGTGGATCATATTCTCTTATTCATTCAGCTACCCTATGTATTTTGACTAGAGTATTTAATCCACTTACAATTATAATTGTCATTGATAGGTACTTATTCAGTGTAATTTTATCCCCTTTGTATCTGTGTTCCTCTCCCTCATTCTTTTTCTTCTTTTTAAAGCATTCACTTTAGCATATTTGCAATACTGGTTTGGTGGAAGTGTATTATTTTATCTTCTTTCATCTGAGAAACCCCTTATTAGCATTACATTTTTATTGAGAGCCTTGCTGGATAAAATAGCCTTGGTTGCAGGCCTTTGCTTGTCATTACTTGGAATATTTCTTGCCATTCCTTCTGGCTTATAGTGTTTCTGTTGATAAGTCCACTAGTAGCCTTATCTGGGCTTCCTTGCATGTTACTTGCTGTTTCTCCCTTTGTTGCCTTTAAGATTCTCTGTCTTTAAATTTTGCCATTTTAATTATGATGTGTCTTGGAGTGGGCCCATGTGTTCCTCTTTATTGGGATCCCTGTGCTTTCTGGACTTGGGTGACTTTTTCCCTCATCAATTTAGGAAAAACTTCCATTGTTACTTTTTTAAGCATGTTTTCTATCTCTTGACCCTCTTCTTCTCCTTCCGGTGTCCCTATTATATGGATATTATTATGTTTCATGTTTTCCTGAAGTTCCCTTCATACCTCTTCATACTTTTTGAGATTTCTTTCCCTTTCTTACTCTTTCTGGGAATTTTTTTCTCCTTGTCCTCCAGCTTGCTGATGTAATCCTTTGCTTCATCTAGCCTGCTTTTGATTCCTTTTTTGTGTGTGTTTTTTTGTTACTTTTCAAGTAGAGTTGTTTGCCTCCCCCCAACTCTCTGTCCCACCCCAGCCATTTCCACCTCCTTCCCCTGATCTCACCCCCCCATTTTTTCCATGCCTCTTTTATAGTTGTCCCTGAAAACTCTTCACCCTTGTCCCCCCATTTTCCCCTCGCATCTCCTTTCTGGTTACTGTCAGTTTGTTTTCTGGTTATATTTTGTTTTTTTCAATTTCAATGTCTCTGGTTATATTTTGCTTTGTTGTTGTTGTTGTTGTTGTTGTTGATTGGTTCCACTTAAAGGTGAAATCTTCAATTCAGAAATTTTGTTTTTCATTTCCTTTTTATTCTCATTATGTCTATGTCCTTTTTCATGTTGATATAGTTCACAGTAAATTCCTTGTTGCTGCCCTGAAGTTTTTTGTAATTCTCATGGAGCTCATTGAGTTTCCTTATAACAATTGTTTTGATCTCAATGTTTGATAGTTTACTGCCTCTGTTTCACTGGGCACTCTTTGTGAGGATTCATCCTTTCCTTTTGATTGGGGGGGGGGGTGATTTCTTTGTCTTTCCATTATGAGTGAGACTTTTTTTGTTTGCTTCTGCATCTTAAAATTATCTGTTTTGACTCCCTGACTTCGTGTTGTGAACTTCTATGTTAGGAGACATGTTAGATTCAGAGGTACAATCTCCTTGATGTCCTGAAATTGATGCTTTTTGGATGCTTTTTATGCCATTTGTGTTGTTTTTGGGTGTAATTGTGTTTTGATAGTTGTTGGGTCATTCTTTGGTGGGTCCTTCCTTCTAGCTTGTTGACTGAGTGTCACTGTACCATTTGCATAGTGTACACTGTTTTGCAGGTGCTGCCAGAACAAAACCACAAAGCCCAGGAAACACACCCATACCTGCAAAAATAACGACCCCCTGCAATCCCACTGTCAACAGCAAAACAAAAACAAAACAGTATTAACAAAGCTGTAAATAGATTAAGACAATTATAAGAAAGGAGAGTGACTATGAGATGACCTACTGAAAGAAAAATGATTTGAGAGGTTAGAGGGTGGAGCACTAATAAGAGTTAGAGTCAGAGAAATGTAAAGAGAGAAAGTAAAATTTACATCATGAATAAAAAAAGGAGTGGAGAAGGTTGAATATGTACCAACTTGATGGAAAAGAATGAGTGTTGAAAGCTATGCAGAAAAGAAAATACTGAAAATCATGAAGAAGACCACAGTGGATTTCATCTTGGTAGCCTCTGGTATTTACCACTGTTTTTTTTTTCCTTTTTCTTTCTGGATTTGCCTCTGGTAATATCAGATATTGACTCTGTCTGACCTTAGGCAACCTGTTTTAGAGTTTCAGGGATCTACTGTCTATGGCTGTCTCCTTCAGTTGCTAATCTTGTTATTCTGCACTCAGCAGTCAGGTTTAAGCCCCATAGGGCAGGGCAGAATCCCTCCTAGTGTTAGGGTTATTGTTTCCTCTCAGGTTGCTGCTTCTGGGAAGTGAGTTGTCTGTTTGAGCAAGGTGGCTACTGCTATATGGGGGAATGACTCAGCAACAGGATCCTGGCATCTACTCTCTCAGTTCTCTCACCAAAGCCTCTGTGTTCCCAGTCTCTCATCTAGCATCTCTAGTCCACACTGCACCACTCCCTCCTTTGTCAGGGATCTACTATCCATGACTGTCACCTTCAGTTGTTAATCTAGACACTCTGCAATCAGGATGAAGCACCATAGGGCAGGGCAGAATCCCTCCTTGGTCAGGGGTATTATTTCCCTCAGGCTGCTGTTGCTAAGAGAGGATTGGTCTGCCTGAGCATGATGGTTATTGCCATAAGGGTGATGACTCAACCCCAGGATTTCAGCATCTACTCTCTCAATTTTCTCCCCAAAGCTTCCATCTCCAGTGTCTCATGAGGTGTCACTAGCCCACTATGCTCCTGCCTCTGCTGGAGACCAGTGTAAGTGGCTGCAAATGAAAATTTGTGTGTTGGCCATTTATGGGGATTTTTGCATCTCTAGGTGTCCATCTCTGGCAGAGACCAACCCTGCCACTTTTCACCACTTTTTTTTATCTGTGTACTTTTGTGGTTATGGTGCTCTAAACTGGGAATCCCAGCTTAGAGTTTAAATCCCACTCTTCTCAGGGGGATCCAACCAGCCACCTAATTATCCGTATCACCTGTGTGTGCCCAGCCAGCCTTCTCAAGTTTCTACTGTACACCTTACTAGTCAGGTTGTGCTGAAGCTAATTTTTCTGTCTGTCTGAAGTTATAAGGCTTCTGTCTCACTATTGTTCAGTTGTTTGTTTAGGGTGATTTCCTCACAATTTAATTGTAATTCCAGACTGGTCCTGGGAGGAAGTTATTGTGACTTCCATTCACTCTTCTGCCATCTTCCTACTTTTTTAAAAAATATATTATCTGTCTTCTGAGCCCCTTTATCTTTCCATTTGTTTTAAAAATATTCAACCTTACTTCTGGATCATGTTGATAAAAGCTGCTTTATAATCTAATTTCAGCATTGTGTCATCTCAGAGTTAATATCAATTGATACTTTTCCCCTTGCAAGATTTCAGGATTTTGGGTTCCTTTATAACAGCAGAAGTTATGAACTACATTTATGCCTTTGGAGTACTATGGTATGAGCCTCAGAATACTATTAAAAATATTCATCTTTATGTTTAGTAATCAAGTTACGGTCAGGAGCCAAGTTCCTACATACCAGAAGGCTGTCGTACCAATGTCAAGCCAGTTTCCATAGCCATTGCCATTCAATTTAAAGCATTTTCCTGCATACCATTCAGTAGCCCTTCTAAGACCTAGAGGGTCAGTGGTTTGTTTCAGTCCTTAATGTATTTGTTATGCTGTGTAGATTCCACATGCGCAGATTTAGGGTGAGCTTAGAAGTTCATACACAACTTTATGAGATCATTTGCTTGATATTTTTCCCTTATATGATCTTCTTGAAATTTTCTTGCAACAGGAGATCCTTGTTCCAATCCTCAGACAACAAAATCAGGACTTAATTTTTTTTGCTTTGTCATAAACTTTTTGCAGTGATGTGTATTGTCTTTCTCTGGGGCCAAAAGATAAGTTAGAGGAAGAAAAACAATCATTTCTGGAATTTTGGGTATTTTCTTAGTTGCCTATTGCTGTGCCACTATGAGATTGCTGGGGGCAGGTTAGGAGAGAACAAAAACAAGAACAAAAAATTGGTGGGTTTTATCTTATTATATATGCTCCATAAAAGAGATTCTTTTGAAATTCTTTCTGTACACATTTTGTGCATACTTCCTTGTATTGTGCTGTCTTTGTATCTAATCTAGAAAAATCCAAAATTTAAAAGAAAAATAAAAAGAGAATCTTACTGTCATTTGAGTTTTAGTGCAAATATCTCATCTTGTACTGCAATCTCTGCTATTACTTGCTCTGCAGAATCCTCAGCTTCTTTGTGCATTCTGTCCAGGGTTTTAGTTGCAGCTAATAGAGGACTCACTTGGAACTTCCTAATTTACTTGAACTATCTTAAAATTATAACAGAAATGAACATCAATAAAGCTTATAAGTACTGCAAAGTAGTAGCATAAATATTCATGCTATTATATGAGTTCCTTTGTTTTGATTTTTGATATTTTCATCTACCATTTATGACCTTTCAAAATAATAAAACTGAAAAATCAACATTTGGTCTGACAATTTAGGCAAGTTTGTCATTTCTTTAGTCCAAGAATGAAGATTTATAATTTCAGCATCCAATAACTTAGGGTCTTAAAACTAGTTTATAACAATGGAACCCACTGAAGACTTAATTTTTCCACTAAGCCCCAGAGGGCAGCAAGAAATAGCAAAAGACCACTGGGTTTGCAGAATAGAAGACATCAAATTGTTTACTTAACGAACTGCAAAGGCTCAACTATGTTATTTAACTTATATGGGTCTCTGTAACTAAATTTGTAAAATAGGCAATAAGAAAATTTCATCTAGATTTGCCCTTGATTTACAGAGACAGGACAAATGAAAGTATCCAGAAACAAACAAACAAACAAACAAATAAATAAATAAAGCAAATTAATGATGTAATACAAAAATACATTTTTAAAATAAAGAAACTATATTAAGACCACATGACTAGGAAATTAAATATTAAATCATAAAAGGATACTTTATATACATTTAGAAATAATTCTAGCTATTTTCAAAGATTGTAAAAAACTAAAAATAATGTATCTAATGCTCAAAAATAATGAAAAATAGTTACTCAAAATACGTATAATGCTTACTATATTTTAAACACAGTTCCTGGTCTTTTCAAGTTACCTGATTCAAACACCACCACCTGAAATAGGTAAGATCCTTTTTCATATCTGACAGAAGATAACATTAAGACAAAAAATTCCATACAGCTAGAAAATGGCAGGGCTGAGGTTCTAAACTAGAAGTTTGGGTCCAGAGTGCATCCTATTTAACACTCAGTAATTTAGAGCTTGCAATACTATTATTATTATATAATTTCTAACTGACATCTTCTTTTTAAAAAATAGCATTCATCCTTCCATGCTGTTATGGCTGAGCCTGACTAGCAAAATCACTCATTATAGGACCCATCTCTTTCTTAATGTTCTTCAGATATCAGTTATCTTTATGTAAGAACAGCATTCTGCCACCTTTTAGAGACTCTGTAAGAACATGTGGGTTGGTAAAAGTCACAACTTTGTAAGGGACACAAATTTTTGTTTTTGTAATGTGTAGCTAATAACAAATTTTCTGGGAAATCACATGCTAAAGCCAAATCATGCAATAATAATATATTTGTAAAGCCACTGTGTTATTGGAAGAGAAATAAAGCTATAATTGATAATATAATATAAATTGAGATAAGAAATAAACAATTCATAAAACATATGCAAAAATATTTATAGCAACACTAATCATAATAGGCAAGACCAAGGGTGGTAAGAACAGCTCAAATGTCTGACTAGATTAATACATTTTATATTTATGAGCGGTCTCTTACAATGAAAATAAATGAACTAACAATCACACTTTACAGCATATGACTATCATGAAAGTAATTTTAAGAAAGAGTGTAGCATATGATTTTATATTTTAAGTTCAAAAGCTTAAAAAAAACTATAGTTTTCAGATTGGAGAAAGTGGTTATTACTGTGGAGGGAATATAGTCACTGAGAGGTGGAACGAGGGACCTTGTGAAGTACCATTGAGATTCTTGACCTGGGTTTGATGACATGATTATGAGCACTATGTGGACATCACTTGGGTGTACACTTATGATCTGTGTTTGTCACTCTGTATATGTTCTGCTTTCTATGCATTTACACTTATACAAATGGAGGGACAGGAACATAAATGATTCAGAAGAATTACATTCACCTCTCTGGGCTTAATTTTCATATCTGTAAAATAAAGGGACACAATTAATTTCTATGTTCCATTCCATTTTTATATTCTGTGATTACTATGTTTTGCATTATATCTTAAACTTGAGATCCTCAGTTAACAGACGATAAGATTTGTATGTGTGTTGGGAGAGATTAGATAAGCTCAAGAGGCCCCGTCCTGGCTTCTCCCTGCTTGTCAGCCACACACCACCTTTTCCTTCAGCTCCACAGACAATCCATCAGATATCCTGCTGAGTCTACCTTTCAAATCCTCGAAGATTGCCCCCTTTTGCACCAGGTGTGTTTCTACTCTCTTATTCTGGGCTCTATCAACTCTCACCTGGACTGTTAAAAAGTTTCTTGACTGCAATCAGGTTTTCTGTCCTCATTGTTCTTTAATGAAGCAGCCACAGACTTTGGAAACAGGAATTAGATAGTGTCACTTTTCTGTAAAAATACTGAAATAATCTCTGTATCACTCAGAGCAAAACCAAATGCCTTACACTGACCTACAAGGTTCTGCAATATCTGGTGTCCAGAAATATCTCTGAATTCCTCTGTTGTTAATCTCCCTCTCTCTCTCTCTTTCTCTCTCTCTCTCTGGCTCATGCCACCTGAGCTACACACACCTTCCTGCTGGTGGGTAGGCAAAGCTTGCTAATACATCAAGGCCTGTGTACATGTATTTTCTTCTACCTAGAATGTTTTTTCCCCAGTATTCCCCCACAAAACAAGCTTCTTCGCAACATTCAAACCTTTGTTCAAACACTACCTTTTTAAAAACACTCTCTTTGAACACTCTCTACCATGAGTGTCAAACTCATTTTCACCAGGGGCTGCATTGGCCTTGCAGTTGCCTTCAAAGGGCCAAAATAATTGTAGGACTTTATAAATGTAACTACTTCTTAACTGTTAAGGAGTTGAAATTACATTTGGCCCTTTGAAGGCAACTGCAAGGCTGATGTAGCCACTGATGAAAATGAGTTTGACACCCCCACTCTATATATTTGCAAACTACCTCACCTGCCAAGAGGCCTATCTTTATTCTTCTGATGGTTTTTCTACTTCTCTCCTTAGCAATTTTGTTTTCAAATACGGTATATAATTTACCAATTTATTTTGTATATTATCTCTCTTTTCAGTCACCAATGCCCCTTCACCTCAGAAAAATTAGTCTTTGGGAAAAAGCCTGATAAAGTGAAAATAAGTCATCCTAAAAATTATGAGAATCTGACTGCATGATTTGTTTTTATACAACTAGAAAAAAGTTTCTAGAATAATTGCAATGCATTTTCAGAAGACTGGATTTGAGCCAGATATAACAAACTAAAACAATTTAAAGTCATTAAACAACTTTTCACTTGAATATTGATTAAAGTTTTAAGAGTTTTCAAATTTCCCTTAAAAGAACAACATTTAAAATCAAATTAATACACCCTGGCTGGTGTAGCTCAGTGGATTGAGTGCAGGCTGCGAACCAAAGTGTCACAGATTCGATTCCCAATCAGGGTACATGCCTGGGTTGCAGGCCATGACCCTCAGCAACCGCACATTGATGTTTCTCTCTCTTTCTCCCTCCCTTCTCTCTCTAAAAATAAATAAATAAAATCCTAAAAAAAA
Organism: Phyllostomus hastatus; assembly: GCF_019186645.2. Classification (NCBI taxonomy): domain Eukaryota; kingdom Metazoa; phylum Chordata; class Mammalia; order Chiroptera; family Phyllostomidae; genus Phyllostomus; species Phyllostomus hastatus. The sequence continues at coordinate 28,024 of NW_025333554.1, forward strand.
TCAAATTAATACAGCAACCCATGAAAAACAAAAATGACTTCAGTGAGTGAACTATTTGAAATATAAATGCAAAAGGGAGAGAAAAAGAGAGACAGAGGAGAAGAAACATCATATGTTAAAAGATTATAAAAATACTGTGAATCAGAAGAGACAAATGATCACACCCTACTTACCAAAGCCTACAATATTGTCTTCCCCAATTCAACCTTGCCCCCACTTGAATCTTGAAGATTCCGTAAGGAATCCCCATTAGGTAAGTTGCATGCCAGTGCAGCAAAGGGCTCTGAGATGAAAAGCGTGCATCCTTTCAAAAGGGATTTGGAAACATGTCTCATGTGACCCACTTTTGTAAAATAAAATAAGCATATATAAATGGAGAACTCAAAAGCTATACCCTGAAATATTTATATATATTCATTTTTATTAATAAAGTATTTTCACTATATTGATGTTTTCAAATTCTTCTATAAGAAATATATCTTCTTTGTATAAGAAAACAAATTGCTTTAAAGTAAGACAGAGTATAAAAATGATGAGTTAAATTAAAGGTCAATGCCGTATTATTAACTGGATGCAAAGAAAATCTGGTATTGGAAAAACGACTAGTACATGCAAAAAATAAAAAAAAAAATAGATCACCAACTTACACCATACACAAAAATAAACTCAAAATGATAAAAGACTTGAATATAAGTAATGACACCATGAAAACAACTAGAAGAAAACATAGGCAGTAAAATCTCAAATAGTCAACATAAAATATTTTTGCCAATATACTTCCTAAGGCACGGGAAACAAAGTGGACAATCAACAAATGGGACTACCTCAAATTAATAAGCTTCTGTACAGCCAAAGAAACTATCAGCAGGACAAATAGGGAACTGACTATATGGGAGAACATTTTCACAAATGATACAGCTGACAAGGGCTTAATCTCTAAAATATACAAAGAGCTAGTATAATTCAAGGTCATGAAGACAAACAACCCAATTAAGAAATGGGCAAAAGACCTGAATAGACATTTCTTCAAAGAGGACATACACAGGGACTGTAGACATATGAAAAAATATTCAACATCACTAATCATCAGAGAAATGAAAACTAAAACCTCAAGGAGATATCACCTTACACCTATCATAATGGCTACTATCAATAAATCAAAAAATAACAAATGTTGGTGTGGTTGTGGAGAAAAGGGAACCCCAGTTCACTGTTGCTGGGAATGCAACCACTTTGGAAAAAAATATGGAGTATCCTTAATAAATTAAAAATGGAACTCCCTTTTGACCTGTCAATTCCACTTCTGGGAATATATCCTAAATATCCCGAAATAGCAATATAAAAATATATATATGCACTCCTATGTTTATAGTAGTTCTACTTATAATAGCCCATTTTTGGAAACACCCCATATGTCCATCAGCACATAAGTGATCACAAATATCTGTTGTACATTTACATAATGGAATATTAAGCAGCAGTAAAAAAGAAGAAACTCTTCCATTAATAATAGTATCGATGGGCATCCTAAGTGAATTAAGCCAGTCAGTGAAAGAAAAACACAATATAACCTCATTTATATGTGGAATCTAATGAAAACAATAAACTAATGAACAAAACAATAACAGAAGCAAAGATACAAAAAACAGACTGACAGCTGCTGGAAAGGAGAGGGGGGATTAAACATGCTGAAGGGATTAACAAAGGAACATTTATGCACAACCCATGGACACAGACAATAATATGGGCATTGGGTTGGGAGTGAGTGGGGCTGAGTGGAGGTCAGGAAAGGGAGAAAAAGCAAAAACAACTGTATCAGCATAAACAATAAAAAATAAAACTAAAAAAATCTGGGGATGTGTGTGAAGTTCATTATTCCTCACCCTTTGTTTCAGATTCAAACTCTTCCTTTGATTCCTCTCACCTCAGTGATTTAAAAATAACTTTCTTGTAACTATAATTTTTGTTTAAATAGAACTCTAAAATATTTAATGTACTCAGAAGTCATTCCAGGAAATGGAGAAGAGATAAAGATAATTTTAAACAAAGAAGAAAATGCATAAAGATCCTTATAAAAATAAAAAGACAGAATGACAGATTTCCCCCTTTTTTTTTCTGGGGCCAAAATCCTTGGGTGAAAATTTTAGGGAGATATCAGTATAGAACAAGTATATCTTTTCTACTAATTGGAAATATCTAATAATATTTTGGTCTGGCTCCAAATGTAAAGTACTTCTTGCCTCTAGATTCTTCAGATTTAGAAAAGGTGGTCACTGGTCACAATCTCTGCTGCCTCCAGAGAGAAGTTATCCAAGCCTTTCTAATGTCATTGACAATTCTGAAAAGTAAGAATTTCATAGCAAAGGTTAGTTGGTGCTGGTCAAAAATATCCATTTCTGTGCTTCTTAAGAGTTTGAGAAAATGTGTGCTAACTATATAATTCTATAGAAAAGTATTTTACTACATTATGTGATATTATGTATTGTCAGTTTAGTTTATATGTATGTATTATATGTATATTTGTATACAAATATAAACAGATATACTCAGCATTTACACTAGTAAAATGAATAAAAGTTTTCAAACTATGATATTCAAATTAGAATGTCACATGAGTAGAAGGTGGAAGCATAACATGTTCTTTGCTAATCCTTCCTCTAACATTAAAATAACTTTTGTCTGTGGTATTACTTTTCTGTCCCTTGTGTGCCCTCCTTCCCTCTCCTTTCTTCTTTCCTTCCTTCCTTCCTTTCCTCACTACCAAACTATGCTATTTGAAACACCATACTGCTATAACACAACATATTATTTTCAAGAATGTTAACAGTCAAATATAACCTCTTGTCAAGTTGGCCTCAAAGATGGAAAGTAGAAATGAATAAAAAAAATTAGAGTCAATATATTTCCCAACTTCCCTATTTCTAAAAAGAAAAAAGAAATGATTTCCAAGTTGCTTTCCTTTCTCACTATGTTTAGCTTTAAACTATGTTGGTATGTAAACCTTAGCACCTTCGATATCTGGAAAACCTACCAAGCACTGATCCCCTTAAGCCACTGACTGTAAGACTCCTCTTTCTTTTTGCGGCAAGTGATTCAAGTTTTTCATTTTCTTTTAATAGTAAGGAAAGGTATTTTTTAAAGATTTAATTAATTTATTTTTTAGAGAGGGAAGGGAGAGAGAAAGAGAGAGAGAAACATCAATGTGTGATTGCTGGGGGCCGTGGCCTGCAACCCAGGCATGTGCCCTGACTGGGAATAAAACCTGCAACACTTTGGTTCGCAGCCCATGCTCAATCCACTGAGCTATACCAGCCAGGTTTTTTTTTTTTTAATTTACTTTTAGATTGTCTTGAGATGTGTACGGGACTGGTTTGTTTCAGTCTGGCAAATGTGACTCAGCCCTGTATTGAAAACCTACAGAAGCGAAGTGGTGGGCAGGAGCCAGACCTTCAAACTGGGTTTTCCCATGGGAAACAGGCCTAGAAAAATGCAAACTGACTGTATGGTTTGCTCTTGCTAAAACTCCCTCACCCTGGTCTAAAACAACAAATGTGTATTGTCTATCTTCAGGGTAACTTCCAAAGCCTGTGTGAATTTACCCAAGGATAGAGCTAATCAGCTCGCTGCCTTTCCCCTCTGCATGTTATTTTCATTTCCTTGATTGTACCTAAAATGTAGACAACAATATTCTATGTAATAGATAATAAATCTTTCTCTGATGTAAGCCCCGAGAAAAACAATAAAAGCCTGCCTAGGCAAGGGTCAGGGAGCTCTCCTCTTGAGAGAGTGGCTGAGGCACTCGTAGACATGCTCCCCTTGAGAGAGTAGTCATGCCGTTCCCTTTTTCTCCATGGGATTGCTGTTGCCTGTTCATTTATTTTCTCTTTCAACCACAACAGGCGGACTCTGCTGGCCAGAGTCCACCACAGAGATGTAGTTAGTAACTACTAAATACACTGGAGTTTGAAATTTATGTCTATCCTCTGGCTGTGCTACTCTGACAATTGCCTTACTGTACTGAGCCAAGGACTCAGCTACACACTGGAAACAGTTCTTCATTCTTTGAGACTTTGATCCTTGTAAAGTGTGAAAAAGGGGCCAGCATAGTGCCTGGGAATAGGAAGTTCACTGTAAATACTAGCTAGTTATTATTAAGAAGTAACAAAATTTGGTCTCATTTATACAGGATACTCTATTTTAAGTCTTACTTTAGCTAACAAACTATGAGCAGGGAAAACAGATAAAAATTCCATGCATATGACTAAAATATTCACTAATAATCAACATAATAGTAGAGAATACTTAAGTTGGCATTTTTATTTTCATCAGGGCCTCACAGCCATCAACATTTAATGTGAACATCAAAGTGCATAAATGATCTCCCAAGCCATGAAAACACCACACTGGTGTGTTACAGATCACTAGCACAATCAGGCAAACGGGACAAATACATGTGAACATGCACAAAATGATTCTTTAATTCATTTTAAAGCAGAGATCATGTTGGATTACCTACTTCTTTTGAGATCTAAATAAAATCAAGTGGACCAATTCTATGTCTGTAGAAGTCTAAATTTCCTCCAGAAATTTTAAAAATCTAATTGGTATCATATTATGGTCTCCTGAACCTCAAGTTCCCTACTTTTTTCTAATTAAATATGTTTATATCTTGTTTGTTCGTAAGTGCTATTTCTTCCCTGCACCACCTCACTCCTGGAAGACCACTGGAGCTTCTACATTTAAGAAATGATAAAATAAAAACAGAAAAGGATCCTCAGTATAGCACATGTAAGTGGAACAGACTGTTTTGGAATTGTGGTGGGATGGAGTGGAGAAGGGAACAGAAGTCCTACAAAACCCTTCAAGTTGAATGTAAAACATCCTCTTATATAAAATTTCCTTAGACCAGCCTTGCACTTGATCTTTCCCTATTTGCTTCTCCCTGGGGGATGCCCCAACTTTAAGTTTCCATTTTTCTCACCACTGACCAGAGGCTTTTTTCTTGGCCCTCCCTTCTCTGCCCTTTCCCCCTCTCATAATGAGAGAAGCCAAGTCTGCCAGTGTTGTGAGCAGATCACTTCGGCTTGTTCTATTCTTATTTGTTTTCTTCCAAACAACTTACCACAGTATTTCCCCAAACATAACCATTTGCTTTCCTAAGAAAATTGTGTTTCCTGCAGGTAAGGTAAATTTTCAAAATTTTATATCCACATATTTATACTCTGCTGTCTCTGGCAGAACAAAGGTTTACTAGCTTCCAAGATAATTGATTAAAACATTAAAAAGAATAAAGAATATGGACCAAATCTGGCCTTAGTGTCTGATCTGTGACATTAGGCAGATCTGCAGCTGTTTTATCTAATATGAATATTATATTAAAAATTCATGTGTTCAGTCCTGGCTGGCATGGCTCAGTGGATTGAGTGCTGTCCTGCAAACCAAGGGGTCACTAGTTTGATTCCCAGTCAGGGCATATGCCTGGGTTGCAGGCAGGTCCCCCGTTGGGGGCACACAAGAGACAACCATACACTAATGTTTTTCTCTTTCTTCCCTTCCCTTCCCCTCTCTCTAAAAATAAATAAAATTAAAAAAATCTTTAAAAATTAATGTGTTCATTTGCAAACATTTATTAAATGACTAATATATAAGCCACTACGCTAAGCCAAGAAAGACAAATCAGACAAATTCCCTACTTTCATATAGAGCTTTCATTCTAGTGGGGAAGTCAGACATCATAATTACTATAGAATTACCATTCTCTTCTACCGCTTTAAGAAGGGAAGCAAAAAGTGTTCCATATATAAATATACTTGAAGGAATTAACCTGGACTGAAGTGAGAGGCATTCTCCCTAAAGACAGGACATTGAATCTGGGACCTCACCATTAACAAAGTTAATGAATTTAGAGGAGGATTAGGCAGTTTGTGGAGCAACGTGTTCTTAGCAGAGAAAGACCCCCTGCAAAGATCTAGGGCAGAGAAGGGATTCTCCTTGGAAAACCAGTGAAAGAGGAATTAGCATGGTGGGTATATTGTGCTGAGGGGCAGAGTGGCAGAGAAGAGTCTGGATGTGGGGGGAAAAGCTGATTATGTGGAGCCTTTTGGGTCACATTAGAGCCTTCACACTTGACTTAAGAGCCACTGGTAAGTCACTGAAAAGTTTTCATATCTCATTTTCTTAATGAGACATTTTGGTATATTTATCTTTCTAAATATGACTATCAAGATATTGAGTGAACCTGAAATGTGGGGCACATTGAAAGAAATTATGTTTGTTTAACTTTAAGGAGCACTCAAAGAGTGCTTCAAATATTTTAATACTGTCAGTTGTAAGAGGAACTGTTGTGGAACTCCTTTGGGCCTGACTTTTGTCCTCCCTCCACATCCATTCTCCTTTCAAGAATGTATCCTAAATTTGTTCAGAGAATTCATCTTACCTAATTAGCAACCACGTAATTTTAGGTGGAGAAACAGCTTCAGGAGTAGAATGTGAGCGACTCTGCTAGTGTGCATATTCCATATTACTCTGTCATCATAATTAAGGAAAGGTAACCAATAAACCTTGAGAAATTGAATAGGGATTTTGAAGATAGAAAATATTGCCTTTCTGTAAGATTTGAAATAATTATCTTTACTTTATTTTTAGACCTAATTGGATTTGTGATTCCTTCCCTCCCTTCTTTCTTTCCTTTCTTTTCTCCCTCTCCTCTTCATTCCTCTTCCCTTTCTCTTTCTCTCTGATATTAGTGATGATAAAGCCCCTAACTAATAATTGAGCCTCACAGGTATAATTAGAACCAGTGAGAAGAAATTAAGAATCAACCAAAATGGCTCTATATCAAATTAAAAGAAAAGAAACAGAGAATGAGTGAGAGGAAGAGAGAGAAAGAAAGACAAAGTGCGGGGGGAGGGGAGCTTTAAGTTCCTGTACACCAGATTGCTATCAATTTTCTGAGTACTGATTCACATTTTCATATATCCAATAATGTTATTTACTGTACTCATAAATGTCTTTATTTTCTAATAACATCTGATTAATTTCTAGTCTTCCCTCAAGACTGCTCTGGAATTTCTCTTCTGGAAATCATCACCAAACCTACATGTTTCTGGACTGGACAGAGAGTCCCTTCACTCATAGATGCTGCCTTGATAATTTTTGTATTTCCATCACCCAACTGACTGTCTCACTGTTTCTACTCTCCATGAGTGCAGAAAATGTAATAAAACTGACATAAAATAGAATGATTAGTATAGTAATGCTGGAGTAATTCAAACAGGTTAGACTATTGCTAAAACTCATTCTTGCCAGTCCAAGATGAGACAAGCAAAGTAAAAAAAAAAAAAAAAAAGTGGAAGGTTTTATAGAAGTTGAAATTAATATATCATCTTGGTTGTTTTACATTTCACAATATATCATTACACAATAATTGGAAAAAAATAAGCAGTGAGTGTCTTTCACCACATATAGTTTGATATTTGGGTTGGGATAATGTGGTAGAAAAAAATCAAACCTCATGTGAGGACTTATATAAAATGACCTATGAGTCCTTCTTGTTTTATTGTGAAGAGAAAATAAGAAATAGAAAAAGTCTATTTTTAATATTTGAAATATTATGGAATATATATGGTTCTCTTTATGCCCTCCTATCTATCTCATCTGTTACCCTATCCTTGCCAAATGATGCTCATGCTGCCTAAGTCCACCATTCAAGGAGACCACCCAGTGTGACTTGAGTACCATCTAATTTAAGGGAGAGGAAGCCAGTATAGGTGGTCCTCATACTTCAGTGATTGGGCTGTAGGAGCCATATGGGTGAAGTTGGAGTCCTTCCTCAACTCCATAAGTGAGCCCTTCCTGTCAGTGTGGGAGCAAGCTTACATGCAGCTCCTGGTTTAGGATGGACATTTTATAGGAACCATTTTCATTTGCTGTTTTCCTTCCACTTGCTTTGTCCTTCTTATTCCTTCTTCTAATGTTGATTTTTTTTTTGCTTCATATTTCCCATTTGGCTTTTGAATATTTGGGATAAAATATGTTTGCATCTCATTGTCTGTGGATGAATGTGTGTCACTGATCCAAGACTGATGCACTTCTAACAGGCAAAATGAAAAATAAGCTATGCTATGTACTTATTTTATCATTGAACTCACTGCATTAAGTATATCATATACTTTTTCTCCTTTATATTAAAATTTGCACAGGCCTAATGAGCTACAATATCACCACTGTGCAAAGATCACAGTTCTGATGACAGTATTGAAGTTTATAAAAATGCTTTAAAATATGAGTTGTGCAAAACATCTTCAAAGTTAGCCACCTAATCAAGTCTTTACCCCCCAATTCAAGGACAACCCAGCCACCCTCACAGGTAGGCATGAGCAGTTCTGGGTAAAAGGTAGAAGTTTCTTTTTATTTCTCTGTAAACTGCTTCCAATGAAAACTCCTGCAGATTTATAAATATGTTGTTTATCCCCTGAAGAAATTTTCATGTTGTTAACCGCACTTGTACAGGCTTGCAAGTGGGGAAGCTAAGGTTGAAATTCTGTCTCCAATACTGAGTAGCTATTAAATTTTGGTTAATTAATTTAACCTATTTAATCCAGTGTTTCCCAAACTGTAGGTCACAAACTTGTTACGTTTTGTCGTGTATACTGCTTACTTTTTTCACCAAACTTTTAAGGAAAAAGTAAAGATGTGCATTACACATGGGTAGTACTAATTCCATATCTATATAAATGTTTTAAATTATTTTATTGATGTTTATGCATTAAAAGTTTAACCCTAGAGAGCAATAACAATATCTGTATGCATAATATTACCCATAATATTACCCAGTAATCAGTTTTGTTTTTAAATATAAACAAAGAAATAAATAAACAAATAAATAATTGAATTAAAAATGAAAGCAAAAGATGTTTTTCCTGAAAGTTTGGGACAAAAACTTGGGTCCGCATTATACACAGGAGCACATTGTACATGGCAAAATATGGTAATGACTATAAAATCAATTTAATGTTTACAACTTATGCAAAAGGATAGAATGTATCAGAGTTCAGTATATGTTTTAAGAATTAAATTGCTTTTTTAACAAACACTCATTTATATGTCTGTATACTCATATCTGTACTTGTTTCTCTTTATCTTATATATTTTTCATAATTTTTTGATTGGTGGTACCTTGTGTTTTATATATACCAACCTATGTTTATAGCAGTCTATTTTAAGTTTACTGTAAAATGAGTTTAAAAAATTCTAAAATCACTACAGTCTTACTCACCTCCCCCATGTTTATTTTTTGTCATTATTTTTTTACTTTTTTCATGTGTTCTTTTGCATGTATTCCTTAATTGATTATTAAAATTACACCTAGTTTTCTCACTTTTGCCTTTTAACAATTGTACTATCAATGGGTTTATAGTTGGTCAATCCAGTGCTTATATTGTTTGCCTTTGACATTAATTTTTTTTCTATTATATATTTTCTTATTCATATTTTTTATATTTCTCTACTTAAAGAAATACCTTAATATTTCTGGTAATAATGGTTTTCTACTGATGAAGTTTTTTAGCTTTCTCTTGTATGGAAAATACTTTATCTCTCCTTTGATTCTAAATAATAGTATTGCTATGTAGAGTAATCTTGGTTTCAGATCCTTGTGTTTTATCACTTTGCATGTTTCATGCCACTGCCTTCTGGCCCTCAAGTTTCTATTGAAAATCAATGGATAATTTCATGACAGCTTCCTTATAGATAATTAACTACTTTTCTCTTGATACTTTTAAGTTTTTTTCTTTATCCTGAATCTTTGGTATTTTAATCATGATTTGTCTTGGGCCTCTCTGGATTCATCTTATTTGGGATTTTCTGTTTTTTTGCTGGACTTTTTATTTAATTCATTCACTAGGTTTAGGAAGTTTTCAGTCATTATTTCTTCAAATTGATTTTCATTCATTTGATCTCTCTCTTCTTCACTATGATGTGAAAGATATCACTTCTAATGTTTCTAGATGTCCATTAAATTTTCCTAATTTCTAATATTATTTTTTTCTTTTTGCTCTCTCAAATGGTTTATTTGCGAACTTGTCTTCCAGATTGCTGGTGCAATTCTCTGCTTCATATCATCTGTCTTTGATTCTCTCTAGTGTATTCTTCATTTCATTCATTGTATTTTTTATTTCCCACTGATTCATTTTTATGTTTTCTATATCTTTGTTAAAGTCCTCACTGAGTTTATCTATTCTTCCCCTATGTTTACTGAACATTTGTTTTACCAGTATTTTCAACTATGTGTCATGTATATTGCTTTTCTCCATTTAATTTAGAGTTATTGTTTCCTGGAGTTTTGTCCTGGTCTTTCATTTGGGACGTGTTTCTTTATCTCCTCACATTGGTTGACTTCCAATATTTTTTAATGTATCAAGTAGAACTGTTATGTCCTTTACAGAGTGACTTGTCCTCACAGACTGACTTGTAGTAGCAATTGTCCTATGAGGCCCAATGATTCAGTCTACCTGTTTAATTGAGCCAATTGCTCCAAGGGTGTGACTTGTGTGGGTTATGCATATGTTCCTATTGTCATTGAGTTATGATTGTCAATGACATATCAGTGCATGGAATTGACTCTCAGGCTGACTGGCTTTGAGGGCTAGCTATTGCTAAAGCAGACAAGCCACTGGGCAAGTGTTAACCCCTCAAAGTGGGTATTACTTGCTGAATCCATTCTTCAGGTGTGTCATTTATGGAGCTTGTTTGGTGGTGCTGTGGTGTGGTCTGAAGCTGGATACTGGGTGTTCGTTCTGGAGGATCTTGGGAGGGGTTCTGGTACAGACCATGATCAGCTAAAATTTGTGGGCAGCTTTGGGTTTCGTGGTGGGAGCAACAAAGAAATTTGTGGTTGGTTGTCACATGACTAGCTTTGGAGGCACTTGAGAGAATCTACACTACTGAGAAAGGCTAGCTGCCACCAGTGCTGAGCTTGGAATTGTTTGCTAGGCACCAAAATGTGAGCTAATATCAACTGCCTCTTGTGTTAGTTTGTTACAGCTTTGTTAAATCTACATTTTGGGCTAAGAATGGCTGCAGCTTATTCCATGATGGGACAACCTAATAGGTCTTACAATGCAAATTTAGACTGGTCACTGTTAGGGATGGACTTGTGGCTGTTTACAGGGTATGCTATGGTACAAAGGCCAGAATCTGATTGTTTGGGGTTAGTGAACCTTTGAAAGATTTTTAGGAAAGTCTAAAGCATAAGTTGATATAAGCCAGTTGTATGGAAAAATTGCTGGAAGCAGGTTAGGCTGGGCACATGAGTAGGGTGGGGCAGAGTCTTGGAGAACCAGCAGAGTAGTGTGAACAGTGTTAGGCAGGTTAGTGGAAAACTCAGATTTGATGCCTGCTTTCACTTACTGCATGGGTGGAGGGAGGGCTCAAACAATATCACCTGCCAATAACTATCCCCAGAGAGAGCCTCCTTGACCCCTCCACCCTTCATTTCTCACCATGAATCCAGTCTGTCCATTTGTCTTTGGCACTCTTTGAGCTTTCACCCCACACTGGAGGACAGAACAAGTGAGTCTGTGAACAAGTGAGTCCATGTACAGCTTCTCAAGAGGAACACCTGGAAATATAACATTTCTCTCACTATGATTCATTGACAGATATGGGTGTTTTATTTTTTGACACTGTTGTCCAGGCAGGGGAACTGAGAGTGTGGCTGGGACCCCTTGCTCTTCAGGGGTTTACCTCAATAGTTGTGACATTCTTCCTCATTCTTAATTCCCCTTGTAGGTGTGGGACCTACCCACTCTAATCTGCACCACTTCTACCAGTCTCCAAATGGTTTCTTCTTTATAGCTATAAGATTTTTGTTCAGCTAGACTTCAGGTGGTTTTCAACTATTGTTGTTCTACAATGTATTTGTAATTTTGATATGGTTGTGGGAGGAGTTGATCAATCATAGTGTTCAACTACTCTGCCACCTTAACAGAAAATCAAGAAATTAATTTATAATACTTCTCAGTAACATGTACTTACCAGGTCACAACTAATTAAAATATTAAAGTTTGATGTTAGCGTTATCCCACTTCATACTGTAGGTATTCAGCCTTTTGCTTGTTAAAATTTATACATTTTTAAAAACACATTCTGCATCAGTAGTTGACCATATAGTCTTAGAATAAATAACACAGAATGATCCTCAATAAAGATGCATTTGTTGAAAAGAAATAAAGAAAGAAAGAGTTGACTGAAATATTTAGTATGCTTTTAAATGTAGGCATACACTTTTCAGTGTGTTTTTTGTGCCTACCTACATGTGACTGCAAGGATGTTAGTATATGTGTGATTTTTGGAAGACTCCTTTTGAAGTCAGTATGACTCTTCACCAGTATTCTAGTTATTCTCATTCCAGAGACATTGTTATTTTGTACTTGTCACTGCCATATGATTTGATTGGGTCAGTGAACATCTATCCATTATTGACAGTATGGTGTTAAAACCCCCTAGTATAACTGTGTTGCTGTCTATATCTTTCATGGAGTCTTCCAAGCTTTGTGTTATATATTTGGGTGCTCCTATGGTGGGTGCATATATGTTTACAATGTTTATGACTTCTTAATGGATTTTCCCCTTGAGTATTATGAATTGTCCTTCTGTGTCTCTTTTAATGGCATTTGTTTTGAAGTCTATTTTGTTTGTCATAAGTATTGTTATCCTGGTTTTTATTCCCTGTCCATCTTCTTGGAATCTTTTTTTCCCAACCTTTCACTTTCAGTCTGTGTAGGTCTTTTGTACAGAGGTGGGTGTATTGTAGGCAGCATGTGTATAAACCATGTTTTCTTATCCCTTCAGCTACCTTATGTCTTTTTTTTTTTTTAGCATTCAATCCATTAACTTTTAAGGTTATTATTGATAGGTACTTATTCACTTTCTCCCCTTTGTACCTATGTTCCTCTCTCTGTCTCTCTTTTTCTTCCTCTTCTTATAGTAGTCCCTTTAGCATATCTTGTAGTGCTGGTTTGGTGGAGTCTTTCAGACTCATTTTGTCTGGGAAACTCATTTCACCTTCCATTTTAATTGAGAGCCTTGTTGGGTAGAGTAGTCTTGGTTCCAGGCCTTTGATTTTCATTAGTTGGCATATATCTGGACATTCTCTCCTGGCTTTCAGTGTTTCTGTTGAGAAATCAGTTTCTAGCCTTATGAGAGCTCCATTGTATGTCACTGCTTGTTTCTCCCTTGCTGCTTTTAGGATTCTCTCTTTGTCTTTAAAACTTGGCACTTTAATTATGATGTATCTTGGAGTTGGCCTTTTTCAGTTCATCTTGTTTGGAACCCTCTCTGCTTCCTGAACTTGCACGTTTTTTCCCCTGTCCAGGTTTGGAAAGTTTTCTGTCATTAATTTTTTCAAACAGGGTTTCTATCCCTTGCTCTTTTTCTTCTCCTTCTGGTATTCCTATAATAAAAATATTGTTGCATTCACGTTATCTTGTAGTTCCTTTAAGCTACCTTCATATTTTTGAGTCATTTTTCATGCAGCTGCTCTACCTGGGTATTTCTTTCTGCTTTGTCTTTCAGCTCACTGATTTGGTCCTCTGCTTCATCCAGCCTGCTTGTAATTTTTTAAATGTGTTTCTTATTTCAGAAATGTTATTCTTCATTTCTTCATGTTTCTTGTTTAGAGTTTCTATTTCCTTTTTCATATTGTAGTAGTTCTCACTTAGTTCCTTGTACTTGTATGTGAATTCCTTGAGCAACCTTATAACCACTCTTTTGAATCTATATCTGATAATTTGCTTGCCTCCATTTCATTTAGCTTTTTTAGTATGGTTTTCCATCCCTTTCAATCATTGATTCTTTATCTTCCTGTTTTGGGTGAATCTTTCTGTTTGTTTCTGCAATTCCCTATGCTCTGCTTTGCTAGCTGTCTTTGTGGGGTGAATTTCTATGTTAGGAGTTCTGTGGGACCCAGTGGGTTGTCTCTTTTGTCTTTTCTGGATGTTCTAGGGTTGCCATTTCTCTTGTTTATGCATGCTTTCTTGTCATACTTGGATTTTACCTGTTGTTGGTTCCTTTATTTGTGGGTTCTCTCCTGCAGCAGGTTACTGGTATGCATAACTCCCACCTTATCTTATTGTGATCAGGGGCTGAGTGAAGGCAAAATTGATTAAGAGTATACTCACAGGAGTATATTTTATGAGACAAAGTACCCACAAGTGAACAGATAACAGTTCCTTTGGAGAAGTATAGCAATTACCATGATATTCCACCCAACTTACCACTTTTTATAAAAGGTAGAAAAGAGATAAGACTCTTATTAGAGGGGGGAAAGAATGAGCTGACTTCAGAAAGAAGAGCACTTAGGGGAGGTTAGATGGTGAGATATAGTAAGAATAAGGGATAGAAACTTGGTGTAGTATGTGAGAGAATAAAGTTAACCACAACAGTAATAAAGTTCAGGAAGATAATGGAATGAACAAAGACCTGGGAAGGATGCTGTGTGGAAATTGGAACAACAATAATATGGTAAAAATATATGATCTGAATAGGATGAATAAAAAATAAAAGACCAAGAGTAGTGGGTTATTGGAATGAGTGAAAGAAAGGAAATTAAAATGCAATATGAAAGGGAGAACTAAGAAAACCAGTCAAACAATGAAATCAAACAAACAAAACAAACCAAGCGGACAAAGGAAGAGAAATAAAATAATAATAATAAATAATAATGACAAAAAATAAAAAGTAAAGAATAAAATGCAAGTTCTGTAGGATAGCAGAGTAAATTTTGTCTCAATTGTGGGAGTTAGCCTTCTGATCTTTCTCTGCATCTGTCTTTGGTCCTTTTCTAGCTCCAGGTCTTATTGTCTCACTCTTGGAAGAAAAAATAAATGCCTCCTGCTGACTTTAAACCTGCCAAGAAGGATCTGCTTGTCTTCCTGGGTGCTCTGGCAGAGAGGTCTGGGCTCAGTCTTTTTCCCTTCCTGTGGTTCTGTGTTGAGGTCTCAGTCTGGGCTACAATATTCAGAGGTGTTCAGCCTGTATCCTAAACCCTCAGAGCTCTTTGTGGTCCCCACTGTCCATATGTGCCAGATCAGCACCTTTAATCCACCTTGTTGTGACACCTTTTGATTAGTCTGTGAGGCACATCAAGTGGGAGCAACTCAACCCCTCCACCTTCTTTGCTTGCCTGGGCTCTGAGCATGCCAAGTCCCTTCTGGGCAGTTTAGTTCCCCTGTTATATTAAGTCTCTCTGGGGACTGCTACCCCTCTGAGACCCTGCTGCCCTGCTTTGATCAGTCCATGAGGCACCCTGATTTGAAGCAAATTGCGCCCTTCCTTCTCCCTCTTCTCTGGCCTGCCGTAGTGCCCAAGAGTTCCTTGCATGGCAGCTGAGAGCCTTTTTTAAAAGAGAATTCCCCTTGGTTGAGGCCAGCAGTTCTCAACAAGTGCCCAGCTTTTCACACAGCCCAACTCCCTGACCAAACCGGAAACTATCTGGGTCAAGGTCAGTCACTACCCAACTCTTTTCCCATCTCCAGATATAAGCTGGCTCCTCAATTTCTCTCATACTGTCCCAGCTGGTGACCACAGTCCCAGCCAGGGGACACTGCCTTTGTGGGTCTTCCCACCACGTCTTTATACCCCCAGGAACTTCAGGCATCCAGATCTCTCCTGGTTTGGTTCTGGCTTTCCTGCTCTGGGAGGAGAGGGAGCTGCTGCTGATCCAGCTCTCCAACAAAGCTCCTGCAACAGTCAAGATCCCAGCGCAGGTCTCAGGGACATTCCCATTAGCCTATGTAATCCCCTTAGCATATGTTTTTAAATGCCCTCTGCAATCTTTGGCCTCCAAACTTCATATAAGCTGGGATCCTGTTGGCTGTTCACTCTGTTCTTCAGAAGATCAGTTGGGTGCACGAGCAAGTGAGTTCAGTTCCCACCTACCTTGCCACCATCTTTCAACCCTTGTCCTGGAGGCCAAGACTCCCAATTCAGCAAAATGGAAGGAATTGCACTTAAGGAGAGCCTTAGGAGGCAGCCTTGCACCAGCCCTTTGCTTTTGCCTAGAAACTGTCGGCCTCACAATCACTTCCCCTGGTCCTTCAGGCCCAGCCCAGACTGTACCTTTCAAAGATGAAAGTCTTTGAAATGGAGCATTTGAAATGGAGCCTACTCCATTTATTGTGATTTGCTCTTATAAAATGCACTTCATCTAGGGAGCTCTAACAACTATATAAATGTTTTACAAGCTTTTCTTGGTCCTTAATTCTCCAAGGAGAAATTGAATGTAAGCCACTTTCTCTATGAACCTGCATCTCATCAACTCCAGCAGATTCTGCACCACAAAGTTGATGCGTTTTCTAGAACTGCTGCTGCTTTTCTAAAATAAGTTAATAGTTTAAATTACATTGTAGGTAGATATTAAAATGTAGTAGCTTTGTGCAACAATGATCTCAGAATGAATTTTGGAATATTAATTTTATGACCAACTGATATGATAAAGGATATATGACAGATCAGGGGGTTATTTTTAAAAAATAAATTTTAAAATGTCACAACATAACAGAATCCACATTAGTGACTCAGCAGACATAAATACATTAAGAATCAAAAACTCACTATAGAGTAACAGAGAGCTGCACTTTAAATATGTCCCCTAGCCCCCACCTAGTGTTCCAATGTTGAAACCCAAACTGTTCCAGCTTCTGAAGAGTGATAAAAGCTACAGAATAAATATGGGTGAAGAAATTTTAACTCCAATATTTCAAAATTTCATCAGCCCTCTTTATTGCTAAATGTAGAAGTAACACATGCTTGAGTGTGCATGGTAGGGTAATAATATGTGTGTAATAATTTATATTTTTATTTTGAACCTTTCACCTAAAATGTCATGGTGTGTGTGAGTGTGATACTGTTATGTTATAGAATTTTATAATAAAAGATTTTGTAATGAAAAGGGGAATTATTTGTGCCAAACCCTGTATTTCATCTTACTAACTTTTTTTTTCTTTTACCGTAATATAAAGTTTCCAAAGCAGGTTTTACTTTAAATGATTCTTTCTGTAATATGTTAGGAGTTAATCTACAAAACTTACTGTGTACTTATTGAGATACATTCATGCAAAACACAATTCCTACAGTCCAGACATGAGCTCCATTTTCAGAAAAAAAAAATAGTTATCTATCTTTGAAAGTACACTGACTTTCATTTTGTACCTTCTCTGGGGCAGGTGGTGCATATATTATTTGACTGATACTAAATAACAATGTTGTATAACAAATACCAACAACTCAGTTTTTCAAGTTGATTTAGAATATTAGGGAGGATATGTAAATTGATTAATTTTGTATCCTAGAAATAGAATAAGGATTGGAATCCAAACCTGACCAGATCAAAACTTGTATTATCTATTTTTTGGTAATTATTGCTTCAATCATAGAAGATGAAAGAAAATTCATTACATTCAGTTGTGTTTTTTCTCCACACATACATTGTGATTTTATGAAGGTGAATTAATTCAAATGAGCAATTTGACATGGTATTTGGTCATCTTAAACTGTGAGTGGTTAATGAACTTGGTAGATTAAGAAGATTCAGCCATGCTTAAAATAGTAGTTATATGTTTAGTTTTAGTTTAAAATATCATTTAGCCAAGGCCATATTTTCTACACCAAGGGGATGTTTTGGGTGTTCAAGAGATTCTGCAGGCATCTTGTGGGCAGAGACAAATGTAGTAGAACATGGAGAGGTTTCAAAAATGAATTGCCCTGCAATTTATGTAATTTTCAAATATATTAATTGACTAATTCAATACAAAACTTGTTCAGTTTTTGAACCTGAAATCTAACTGCATTTTACATTATAAAAAGATAAATGTAGTTTTTGCAGTTCTGATATTATTGAATTTTCCAGGAATATAACTAACCTATAAATCGAGGCAAGGTTTTTCTCTCTCTCTCTCCCTCCCCATCCTTCTCTCTCTCTTTCTTTCTTTGGTTAAGAACACTACCAAGAATTGTTTACTCTTGGAAAAGCACATCATGAACAACAATGTTGCAACATTTGAATTGCTAATAGAATATACCTGTATCAGGCAACTTATATAGCTATTGCTTTCATTATGATTTTATGTGAGGTGCATTTATTTCTTTACGTAGTCTTCAATAGATCTTTCAGAGATTTGTGTATCAAAAGCATATTATTTTATTTTAACTTACTTTCCTTTTGTTCTTCTTGTTGTTGTTCAATTACAGTTGTATCCATCCCCTCATTACTTTGTTTCTTCTTGATATAACCTTACAGGAATATATTGTAAAAAATTTTGTTGGTAGGTTACATTATCTATAAATTCCATTTTAAAATACTAAAGAGGCATATTGAAACATTTATTACCCAATGGTATATTGGTCATTATATGGTTGAGAGCTACTAGACTAAGGTCTCAATTGATTCCATAAGCTCTTTGACATTTACATTCCTGTTGTTGTCCAAATTAAAAAATTTAAATGTAGACTTTCCCTATGACTAGTGTAGACTTTAATTGCTTTACTCTAGGTGGAAAGTGTATTTTTGTAGTACCTAAGTTGTATCCCACATAGTTCACTTTAAAACTATCAACAATTAAAATAAAAACATCCAGAATTAAAATACCTATTAAAACACAAGTTTACACCTAATAATCTAATCCAGTGATTTTAATTAGTGTGCTACAAGGGACAGAGTGGTGTCCTACCAAAATTTTTTAAGCATGAAATACATGAATCTTTAGTCAGGAGCACTTATCTCTTTTCCCTTAGATTGCCAAAAAAAAAAAAAAGACAATAGTCAACACAACAATAGCCATCTGATGTAAATGAATAAAAATTATACCTATTTTTTGTCATATAGGCAAAAAATATATCTATTGGTGGTCCACAGAATTTTACTAATTAGTTTACGTGTGTCAGGAGAAGGGAAAAGGTTAAAAACCACTAATCTAATCTAAAGATTAGAAAAATAGATAAAGCCCAGAGTTTTCATAAATACTGAAAACTTTTCAGTATGGAAAGGTGTGATCTGGAACAGCTGTCCTGGGCAGGTCCTGACTGACAATTACATCAAATATGCATATATTCTGACTTAGCAATTCTGCTCCTGGATATCTGTCACAAAGGTATCTATGCATGTATACCTGAATAAATACTCACACATGTCTATAAAGGAATATATACAAAAATGTTAACTGTGTTATTATTATATAGTAGCTGAGAACTGGGAGCCACCTGTGTGTCTAGCACCAGGAGAGTTACAGGTAAATGTTTAGAGTTTTATGTAACATTTGAAAGAATTACATTAGGTCTGCACAGAAGTGTGTGTATTAAGCTTAAGATCTAAGTAATCAATAAAAACACCAAAGAAAAATGTGCTATATAACAAAATATTGTTCATATAATTTTAAAAAGCACACAAACATCATATACATGTTGCATCAATATAACAAAAACACATATTGAAAGCCCAAATTTGGAAACAGCCTAAGTGCCCACCAGGAGATGAGTGGGGAGAAAAAAAAAATCTGTGGTATGTTTACACAATGGAATACAATGCAGCAGAAAGCAGCAAAGAGTCTCTACATTTTGTGACAGCATGGAAGAAACTAAAGACTATTATGCTAAGTAAAATAAACCAGTCAGTGACAGAAAAATGCCATATGATCTCACTTATAAGAGGAATCTAATGAACAAAATAAACTAATGAGCAATATAGAACCAGAAGCATAGAATCATGGAACAGACTGACAGCTATAAGAGGGGAGGAGGGAGATCAACACTGATTGAAAGAAGGTGAAGGGATTACTCAAAGAACATGTATGAAGGATCCATGGACATGGACAACAGTGACAGGACTCATCATGAACGTGGGGGCAGGCTGGGTAGAGGGGCATATAAGGGGAAAAAGTGGGATATCTGTAATAGCATAAATGATAGTTTTTGTAAAATGAAGAAAAAAAGAATATTGACCTGTATTTGGCAATCACAATGATAACATATCATTGGGCTACAAGTTAATGTAGGATTCATTTTCTTTTGTTATAGTTTATGAAATTTCAAAATTATAAGAATTTTACTCATATTTTCAGAGAACAGACATAATTTCAGAACAAAAATATATGTTTTGTAGACTTTTGAAAATTAGATTACTTTCCCCTTAATTTATAGCTAAATAAAGTAAGAGATTCTTACAGTGAATGTCTCAGACTTCCACTCATGGGGTCCACGGCATTGTAGCTGAAACAAAAGAAATTCACAGGGACTACCAAATCCTTTGGGAAAAAAAAGAGAGTGGCTTCTGTCTCAAGGGGAGCAAAAGTCTCGGCCTTTGCTTCGATGAGGTTTTTATTCTCTTACTGGGCATATTACAAGAAGGTCCTCATTAACTATGCACAGGCTCGCTCTAGGTGGTTACCTTATACAGAAAACAAAGGAGAAGATGCTGGTAATCACATCACAGAAGAAAAGGCAAAAGTGGTTAAACCAGTTACACTGGTTCTTGGAACATTTAGCATGGTTTTTAGGACGTTATTCTGCAGTAAATGTTTGCCACTGGGGGCTGGGCTCGCACCATGCAGAATGGTCTCCTACATCCCCCCCCTTTTTTTATAATCAGTAAGCAACCCACATTCTCAGATTAAGTTCATGGATCACTGTCAGGCAGTAATGATCAAATAGATAACATTCAAAGAACTCTGAGGGCCTATTTTGAATCAGGGTCAGATAGCTAAAGGGCCATAAAATTCTGGGGTAACAAACTTATTTCAGGCTTGGACCTTTATCATTTAATTTGAGAGTACTAGCAAAGTAGGTTTCATAGGATTTTATACATTCTTTCTTAGGCCTGATTGCCCCCGGGAACCTGCCCTTTCCAGTACAGGGCAGCACCCACCTCAGGCATTGTTTCAGGCTTAGGTGGAGCAGGGGAAAGCAGGCAGCCAAGAGATTAGGAGACTTCTTGCAGACAGAATGAGGACTCAGGCTATGTCAAAGCTGAGGGGCAGGGGCCCATCACCCACTTTTTCTATGGCCCTCCAAGTCCCTACCTGAGGGCCTCCCATGTGATTGTGTCTGTCTTAGGCCACTCCTCCCATGAGGGATTTTACCCATCATTGGCTAACCAACCAAGCATTGGGAGCCAGGCAGGGTGAAGTAGAGTGAGCAGAGGCAGTGCTCCTGCCAGGAGGATGAGCTTTGTCTCCTCAGTGGCTTATGGTTCCAAGGTCTGTCACTCAGCCCTACCCATGGGGGGTTACAGCTTCTGAAGCCAGGCAGGGCGGTTCCCAACATCTAACTTCCCCCTTTTTTCTATTGTAAGTGCAATTGTAGCTGTTAAGCCTGTGAAACCTACTATTTACTGTTCCCCAACACAATCTTAAGAAAACAACCTCTATGTATATCTTAAAGCACAAATAAGGATTAAGACAAAGAGGCATCCAAGGGCTACCATGACCCAAAACCCAAAATTCAGTACATTGAACCAGTTTTTAGGGTTCAACCATTGAACATTATGGGGCACCAAGAGGTTATTGCCCTCTGCAGGAGGCGCTTGAGCCCTGGCCCCTGTCATTGGGGTAGGTCCCATTCTCCTCTGGGGGCAGACCCAGGCCAGTGAATGATGACATGGGTGTTTGTTTTCCTTCTGGTTGTTCAGGGTCAGCTGGGCCATCTGGTCTCTCAGTTGAGTTGTTTTCACTTGCAGACAGTGGAGTTTGACATCTGTCTCGCTTGTGATAAAGCTTCATTCACTCTTTTGTCTGGTAGCCAGATAGGACCTATAGGGATGGAAACACAAATATACCCTGTTCCCCAAGTTAAGAGGTCTACTGGGTGCTGCCAGGAGCCATCTCCCATGGGATTCCTATACAAAACCTGAGGATAAGATGACTTTGGCTCTTTCTTCTGAAAATGTTTTTCAATTGAAGTACAAAGTGATTCATCACAATTTAGAAAATTATATGTAAACATGGCTAACAAAATCAAATTTGGGGCTCCCCCTTTTTTGTTTTTTAAGAAGACTTTTAAAAGTATGATGAGCCCATTCTACAATTGTCTGACCAGTTGGATTGTAAGATATTCCTGTTTTATGTTGGATGTTCCAACGCTGAAGAAAAGCCTGAGTAGAATAGGCAATGCATCCAGGGCCATTATCAATTTTAATTTGCTGAGTCCTCTAGCCAATGGGCTTGTATATTTTTAGCAGATTCTCCTGTTAAAGCAGATGCATGTAGGGCACCAGAATAAATATCAATAGAAATATGAATGTATTTGAATTTTCCAAAAGGAGTGTAATGAGTGACATCTGTTTGCTAAATTATTTGAGAACTTAGTCCTCAAGGATTAACTCCTGTAGATGGGGGTGCCTTGCTAAGAGCTTGGCAATCAGGACATTCTTTAATAATTTGCTTAGCTTGGGAGCGAGGAATATTAAATTGTTTGCAGAATGCCTGCCGATTTTGATGAAAAAACTGATGAGAAGTTGCTGCTTCCTGGAATACAGTAAGGACACTGACTAAAGCATCCGTCTTATTGCTACCATCCACCATTGGGCCAGGCAAACCTGAATGGGATCAAATATGAGTAATGAAGAGGGGGTGTTCTCGCTTGTTGAGGAGGGACTATAGCGTCAAAAATAGGTTAAGTAAATTGGGGTCAATAGAAGTCTTAATTAATTCCTGATCTAGATGCAGAATAGTATAAACAGTATATTCCGAGTCACAGACTATATTCAGAGGTTCTTGGGGCCATTGCCACAGGGCCATGATTGCAGTGAAAACCTCAGCTCTTTGAGTAGAGTGTCCTGAGGATACAAAATTTCTCTAGTTTTTGTCCTCTTGCCAGGTAATAGCAGCCCATCTGGTTTTTCTGGACCCATCAAGAAACATAATTTTTGCCCTAGTTATTGGCGTTGGGCTGACTTTTTCTGCTAGCCTTATTTGAAGGAATGGAATGTTATGAAGCAATTTATCTGATGGCAGGTTAATTTCCAGTCCTCCTACAAAGTCAGCTATGGCACACTGAAATTCTAAAGATTGAGCTGACAATTGTTGTAAATAGACTTGACTTAAGGGGACGTGAATAAAAACAGGATCATACCCAAATAACTGCTGTGTTCACTCACATTCCTTTATAATAAAATGGCACATTGCAGTTATATAGGTAGTAATAGTGCATTGTGGTTGATGAGACAGAAAAAGCCACTCTATCATAGCTAAATGTGGATATAACTGTCCTATAAGGCTTGTAGGTGTCTCTAAAGTTGGAAAGCAGAAAAGCCAGACAGGAAACTGTGAATTAATTCTCGTTAGTTGTCGCTGCTGAATATGCTCATTTATTATAGTTAATTCTTGGAGGGCCTCAGAGGATAGTTTTCTGGGGGAATTAAGATTCGGGTCCCCTTTAAGGGCATTAAATAAATGAGTTAATTGTTGGGTAGGTATTCTCAGGCTGGGTCACACCCAGCTGATTGCTCCCAGGAGTTGTCGGAGGCCATTAAGAGTCAAATCTTTGGGTGGATTAATTTAAAGGACTTGAGGCCGAATTGTCCTATTAAAAAGAATAGAGCCTAAATATTTCCAAGGTTCTGACTGCTGGAATTTTTCTGGAGCAACTACTAGCCCAGTGGAAGCTACAGAACTTTTAAGAAAGGAAGCATTTTTTGCTAAAATATCTTGTGAAGGAGCTAAAATACCTTGTGAAGGAGCTAAAATACCTTGTGAAGGATGGTATCCATATAATGATAGATAATTGAATCAGGAAACTCATCTCTTACTGGCTGAATGGTTGTATGAATGAAATGCTGGCAGATTGTTGGGCTGTTAAGCATTCCCTGAGGCAACACTCTCCATTAAAACCTCTGTAAAGGCTGAGAATTGTTAATGACTGGGAGGGAAAATGCAAAATGCTCCCCACCCTTTTCTGCTAAAGGGATTGTAAAGAAACAGTCTTTTAGGTCAGTAATTAAAAGTGGCCAATCCTTTGGAATGCAGGCTGGATTGGGGACTCAAGGCTGCAGAGGGCCCATAGGTTGGAGGGATTTACTGACTTTTCTTTTTCTTTTTTTTTTTAGATTTTATTTATTCATTTTAGAGAGGGAATGGAGGGAGATAGAGATGGAGATAGAGATAGAGAGAGAGAGAGAGAGAGAGAGAGAGATCAATGTGTGGTTGCTGGGGGTTATGGCCTGAAACTCAGGAATGTACCTTGGCTGGGAATCAAACCTGGGACACTTTGGTTCCCAGCCCGCACTCAATCCACTGAGCTATGCCAGCCAGGGCTACTGATTTTTCTTAAATCATGAATAAGCCTCCATTTGCCAGATTTCTTTAGTACAAAAATAGACATATTCCAAGGGCTGTTAGAGGGTTCAATATGACCTGCTTCTAATTGTTTAACTAAAAGGAAGATATGTTCAAGTCTATCTCCTTTAAGTGGCCACTGATCAACCCATACCGATGTATTGGAGAGCCAGGTAAGTGGTAGGGGAGTTTTAAGAGCAGTGGCCACTAGGAAAATGTATCAGAGAGATTTGAAACCCCTACTGACTGAGGAGATCACAGTCCCAAATATTAAGGGGCATAGGTAGGATATATGGTTGAATTGTCCCTACCTGTCTGGTCCATAACACTTAGAGACCATACACTGACTGTGGTTGAGAAACTCCTCCAACGCCTGCTACAGGCATTCTGCTGTCTGTTAGAGGCCATTCCAGAGGCTGGAACTGATTTGAGATAACAGAGACGTTGGCTCCTGTATCTGTGAGGCAATGAAAGGTTTTATCCTTTATCTTTATTTGTAAGATTCATTTATTTAATTTTATTGATTCTGTCCAAAAAACTGATTGTCTGTACTACCGAAGCCTCCCTATCCTCTCACTGTATTCTGAGTCTTTGAGATTATATAGGGGAGTAGGAATAGCTGGACAATACGAGTTTGGGCAGGAATAACATGATAACCAGAAGCTTTAAGCATGATTTTAATTTCCCCTTGATAGTCTGAGTCAATGACCCCTGGCTGAAGAAAAATGCCTTTGGTAGTAGTACTGGATCTCCCTAGGATTAAACCGACTGTTTTGGGGGGTAGAGGTCCCCAGACACCCGTGGGAGCTACAATTACTTGATCCTGTTCCTTTAAGATGAGCTCGTTGGTGGTGACCAAGTCCATCCCGGAGTGAATGGACAGTCCTTGCATAGGTGACCGGGCTTTCTACAATTGTAACATTTGAGATCTTCTTTAATTGTAGCAGCCAAGATAGAAGCCTTATGCTGTTCATGGTAACATCATGGCAAGCTTTGATAAACTTACTGATGTCTTTGGTGGTATTTCAGAGGGGTCCTGTTACAGGGTGCAGCCTAGAGGGGGGACCCCAAATAAGCATTTGAAATGGGGTCCAGAACTCAAGGTGTCCAGAAGATTTTAAGGTGTCTTCACCCCTTCCCCCACAGGTGTGAGTTGGGAGAAGGGGCACACAGAGCAAGAACTTGCAGGGCAGCTTTGCAGCTAATCCATAGCATGGTCATTTAACATACCTACAGCCTTTAGCTGGTCACTTAGATATGCTAAATAGCTATGGCCATGCTCTAGGCCAGGGGGATGGAAAGGGACCTTCCTCCAAGATGTGACTGGGGGGCAGGTCCCCCAAGTTACAGTGCCTGTGTGGGAGCTGGGAGAAGATTGGCTCCATGACATGGGGTCACACCTGCCCAGACACACGATGGCGACCAGAAAAGCTGGAGAAGACAGCAGATTGAGGGCAAGTGTGCCAGAGTGTAGGAGGCGTCGGAAATGGGGCTGCAGAGGAAGATTGGAGTGGAGATTTAAACCCAGACACGGCAGCCATTGGAGAGAGAACTATGCGGCCTTGACAGAGTAGAGACTCTCGCAGCCCTGAGAGAGAGAACCACACGGTTTTGGCTGAGTGGGGACTCCCGTGGCCCTAGGAGAGAGGACCTCGTGCCTTTGCCAGAGTGGGGACCCCCGCAGCTTTAGAAGGAGGAACCACCAACTGGTTTCAGCAGAGATCCCGGCAACTCAGCTGAGGGTGCCGGGAACCCAGGGAGGTCTCCCAGTCAAGATGGAGTACTAACTGGGAATAACCAGAGGACTGCCTGAGCCATGGACTTCTATTTCCTTTCCTGAGATACGGTACTCTGGACTGGGCAAAGGGGGAAGGAAGGAAGGACTGTGTCTGTTTGTGGTTGTTTTGGGGGACTTTGGGATTTTTGATAAAGACATTAGGTCACTACTTTAAGTTTGTATAGCATTAAATAAACATTTCCTTTCCTTTTCACAAATCTCTGGCATTGAGAGACGTCTTTCCTCTGTCGGCAGACATGACGGACCTGGGGGCTTTTTTTCAATAATAGTATATCGTTCCAGGCCCCCTTGTTTGTTCTGTAACAGTCCTATAATGGTCCTACAGTCTTTGTTAGCATTTTCATAAGCTAGCTTCCACAAAAGAGCTTTGGCTGCTCTGTCATTACCTATTTGCCTTTCAATAGTTTCTTGGAGGTGATCAATAAAGTCAATATATGCCTCCGAAGTACCCTGATGTATGTTGGTAAAGGAAGAAGTTTCCCTGGCCTGAAAATCAGTCACAGCCTTCATGGCCCTGAGAACAATTTGAGCACTTTGACTATATGCATGAGAATCAAGCCCAGCTTGAGCCGCAGTGGTGGCAAAATTACAAGACCCAAGCAACATAGGGAGGTTGATGGGATTATTCATCTGGGCATTCTCAGCTGCTTGGTAGCTGGCTAGCTGAGAATACTCTGAATGCCAGACTGTGAACTGAGCTGGGGTTAAGACTGTGCTGGCCAGAGCATTCCAGGCACAAGGGGCCATTCTATCACTGTCAGTGATGGCTTGAAATAGCCTATTAGTAAAAGGAGACTGAAGCCCATTTTCTTTAATTCTCCTTCTTAGATTCTTGTAAAAGGAAAAAAAGAAAGGGCTCATGGTTATTTCCTTGACCCCTGACTATAATGGGGAAGGCTGAAAGGGCATCTAAATCTCCAGCCTCTGCTTCCTGTTGAAGGCACTGTCGCATGGCCCTAAGAGGATATCTGTCTCAATTTTCTGACTCCCTTGGTGGTGAGTAATCTTGTGAGGATGAACTCTCCCAGAGTTGACATAAGGAGCGATGGTTATGAAGCAGGTCCTCGGATGGTGCCATAGGCAGACATTTCATAGCTGGTTCTTCCACTATATCACATACAACTTCCTCCTCTGAACTAGACTCTTTATCCTCCCTTTTGACTAGTTCCAATCTCTCAGCCCATATGGGCATGAGAGCATTCCTCACTAGCCCCTAAGTTACTAAGGTTTGAGTTCCAATAGAAACACCGACAACCTGTAAAGTTCTTAACCTATTGCCCACTTCTTCCCAAGTTTTTATATGTAAGGTTCCCTTGTCAGGAAAAGCAGGGTAGTATTCCCTTATAATTTCTAAAAGCTGAATGAGATGCTCTTCCTTCACCTAGTAACCCACTCCCCTGAGGAACTGCTGTGATACCCTCAGATAAACATCCTGCTCTTTAGATGAATTGGAACCCATTCTTGCTATTAAAAGTCCTTTTTTTAAAAAAAATTCAATTATTGTCTTTTCTTTTTTTTCAGATTTTATTGATTTCTTTTTTAGAGAGGGAAGGGAGGGGGAGAGAGAGAGAGAGAGAAACATCAATGTGCAGTTGCTGGGGGTCATGGCCTGCAACCCAGGGATGTACCCTGACTGGGAATCGAACTTGCGACATTTTGGTTCGCTGCCCACACTCAATCCACTAAGCTATGCCAGCCAGGGAATTATTGTCTTTTCAAATTCTGCCACCTGTGCTGAACCCTAACTAGGTAACTATTGATGGATATAGTGTGATGGGTCTAGATATACTGTTGGTGAAAGACAGTCAGGGAGAGGGGTATCAGACTTTCTGAGCACCCTCACCCCACGTATGGGTTTCGGGTTCTCCCCTAAGCGTTTAGGACTGTGAGGTGGGGGGCTCGTAGCACTAAGTGACCAGCCTTTATATGGCACTTCCTGGATGAACCGGAAGTTATATTAAGCAGTATTGGAGGTCCCTATAAGAACCCTGCATATCTCAGGAATTGATCCCAGACACCCTCACAAGGTTCCGACTCACGTGGGAATACCTGATTTCTTGGCTGAGGGAAGGAAGTGCCTTTTGTCTTCGGAGCTTCGTGAATGTCAAAAGCTCTCATACAAAGCCTGTGACTAACACTAAATTCTTCTGGAAAGTGATCTTCGGAGTCTGGTCAAAACTGAAACACTCATTCACTATTTGCTTTTCCTTATGCAGGCAGACGGAAAGAAAAGGCAAACTCAAAAGGACCGCAAGAAGTGGGTTAACAGCAAAAAATTGCTGAGATGATTATAAATTGTCCTGTAGTTATTTGATGTTTTTAAAGCCAATTAAAAGGAAAATCTTTGCTCTTTCTCCCAAGCCTAGACCTAGTTGGGGGTTGTGCCTCAGGGATGGGCTTGTGAGTGTCTTTACAGTGTGCTTCACATTGTGTGGACTTTTACTTGTACCTGTTAGAAACCTAGTGTTGCAATCCAGTCCACATACCATATAATCCTGTCACAGGTGGATTCCAGCAGTGAGCGCCCTTGTGGCTTTTAAATGCTCGACCCATACCCACGAGGTTGCAGCAAATACTTGAGAGAGAGAGCAAAGTTCCTATCTTATTAAAGAAGGCACAGTTCCAAAGCAGTCCCAAGAGAGAGTGACCTAGGAAGAAAACGCTTTTCCTCTGTAATCCAACACACCCTACGACTTTACAGAAAACCGGTCAGTGTTGTCAGTCCTTACCTGGGTAATGCTAGCGTACTCCAACCAAGTTGGTGTGTCATCCACAACAACGGCTCATAGCCTCTGGGTCCCTGTTCCTGGGCGCCAGCTGTCATGGACCCCCACTTGTGGGGTCCATGGTGTTGTAGCTGAAACAAAAGAAATTCACAAGGACTACCAAATCCTGTGGGAAAAAAAGGTGAGCGTCTTCTCTCTCAAGGGGAGCAAAAGCCTTGGCCCTTGCTTTGATGAGATTTTATTGTCTTACTGGGCACATTATAAGAAGGTCCTCATTAACTATGCATAGGCTCGCTCTAGGTGGTTACCTTATATAGAAAACAAAGGAGAGGATGCTGGTAATCACATCACAGAAGAAAAGGCAAAAGTGGTTAAACCAGTTATACTGGTTCTTGGAACATTTAGCATGATTTTTAGGAAGTTATTCTGCAGTAAATGTTTGCCACTGGGGGCTGGGCCCATGTCATGTGGAATGGTCTCCTACAAGTGTATATAGTTTCACCCGGGCTACTTTCCACAAAATTTCTGTAAAAATTCCTTCCAGTTCTGTCTCTCACACACCCACACTGAATTGGTTCCTTCTGCATTTTTACTCTAATCCCCATTGCAAATGTTCAAGAGTCAATTTAACAATTTAAAAGTCAATGTGGAGGATGGGGAAAGGGAAGAGACTGCTCTGGGCCAGCCTCAATTATCTTTTGTGGGCCAAGAATGAGAGAACCAGGGAAGGGACACAGTACACACTTGTGCTGTGACAGGACATAGCAGAGCAGTAGCCATTCTTAGATAGGAGCTGGAAAGCAGCCATTCTCAGACAGCAGCCATTCCCAGATAAGCAGTTATCTCGAGGTTGTATGCTAACCTTCGCTTTCTGCTTCTGTATGCCCACTTTCAGCAGCTGCTGTCCTCCTCTTCTTCCTTTTGCCTTTGTAACAAGAATATAAGGAAGCCCCAGCCTAAGCTGGGTGCCCAGAATTTTGAATCTCTCCTCTGGGTCCGCGTGTGTGAATAAAACTCCCCTTCGCAAACCACGAAGCCGTTTGAGTCGTCTTTCCTGTAACAGTGCCAGCATCACATTTATCAGGACACCTCTGTGGACTCCCACATACTCTTCTCATAGGCAATGGCACTCATTCACTTGCAGAAGTAATCTGAAAAGTCAGGTCAAAACCAAAGAGAACTATTATAAAAACAAGTTTTGAAAGAATGTTTAAAAAAATAAAAACAGTAAAATGTTTTAATATAGTATTATCACTACAGTGATAATTACTTATAAAAATCAAGAGGGTTGTTCTGGTCTGGCTATTCTGATCTTTAGAGTGGTAAATACTATTGTGGGGCAAATGCTTTCTCAGATTCAGTAAGTAATACCTAAGAACAATCCATTCTCCTTTGCTTCAATATTTTGATTGTGAGTTCAACTTCCAGAGTCCCTGTCTTCAAAATGGGAGGGCTCTATGAAGCCCAGTGTTTCAATCAACAGAAAGGAAAAGCTCCTGGTATGTAGTTCAGACAGCAGAGTCAAATAAGTTTGGTTTACATAAGTACAGTTGACTACATTGTTACAGAACAACAAGGGGACAAGGGGGCCAAGGCAATATACTATTACCTGAAAGAAACCCCTCAGGTTCTTTATGTCTGCCGCCAGAGGAAATACATCTCTCAATGCCAGAGATTAGTGAAAAGGAAAGGAAATGTTTATTTAACGCTATACAGGCTTAAACAGTGACCCAATGTCTTCATCAAAATCCCAAAATCCCTTAAAACACCACAAACAGACACAGTCCTTCCTTCCCCCTTTTCCCAGTGCGGGGTACCATATCTCAGGAAAAGAATTGGAAGTCTGTGGCTCAGGCTGCTCCCAGTTCTTCTCAGTAATCCGTCTTGGCTGGTAGGCATCCCTCGGTTCCAGGCACCATCAGCTGTGTTGCCAGGATCTCCGCTAAACCTGGGTGGTGGTTCCCCCTTCTAAAGCTGTGGGGGTTCCCATTTCTGGCAAAGCTGCTATGCTAGGTTCTCTCTCCACTGCCCCAGCCACGTGGTCCTTCTCCACACAATGGCTGTGCGAGTCCCCACTCAGCCCAAACCTCATGGTTCTCCCCTCTCAATGGCTGCAAGGAGCGGGATTGCCACTCTGCCAAAGCTGAGTGGTGGTTCTCTGCTAAAGCTGCATGGTGATTCTCTCTCACAGGGCTGCAGGAGTCCCCATTCTGCTAAAGATGCAGGGTTCTCTCTTCAATGGCTGCCGTGTCTGGGTTTAAATCCCCGTACCAATCTTCCTCTGCAGCCCCAATTCCGACTCCTCCCACAATCGGCTACACATGCCAGAACTCATATCCTTCCAGCCTTACTGGGCTGCCATCGTGAGTCTGGGCAGGTGTGGCCCCATGTCATGGAGCCAATCTTCTCAAGCTCCCATGCAGGCACTATAATTCGGAGGACCTGCCCCCTAGTTACGTCTTGGTAGGGAAGTTACTTCCATTCCCCTGGCTCAGAGCATGGCCACAGCTATTTAACATATCTATGTAACCTGTTAAAGGTTATAAATATGTTAAATGACCCCAGAGGATAGCTGCAAAGCTGTTGCTATGCAGAACAGCTCTCAATGGCCCTGCTCCATGTGTCCCTTCCCCCAACCCACACCTGTGGGGGAGAGGGGTGAGGACATCCTAATATTTCCTGAACACCTTGAGTTCTGGACACCGTTCCAAATCCCTATTTGGGGCCCCCCTCTTGGCTGCACCCTGTTACACAATCATTAGTTGCTCTGATGAAGTCAACTTGTGATTGTTACTGAGAGGGAAGAGAGACCCAAGTTAGGAGGCTTCTCTCCCCTGCCTTGCTTCTTGTCTCACTCATAAGAAACAAATTCAAGTGAGAGACAAACACATATAATGGAAAGGAGATAGCAAATTTATTTTTGAAACATGAACACAAATCTGCAAGCAGGCACCCAGCTAGTCTAAATACCCCATGTGTAGAGGAAACAAAATTATTAGTTTGTTCCATACACTTGACCCAAGGCTACAAGTGGGTCCTTAGCTAATCTAAGCATGATGCCTATTCAGATTTGGGGGTTATGTACCTTAGTCACCTTTTTGGTTCCCCTCCTTTCCCCGCTTCTAAATCTTGGGGGAAATGTACAGATGTAAAGGCTTTCTTTATCAGTCAACAAAGGCTCTTTGTCTTAGTAAAATTGTTACAGAGGCTCCCTTTACCAGCATAGAATCCAAAGGACTCCCACCTCCTCCTGTACTCTTCCTGTTTGTAATATTGATGACACCTGGCAATCTTAGTAAGCTTGTTACAGAAGCTTCAGAAGCCCCCCTTTCTCAGCATAATCTCAAGGACCCTCCTTCTCCTGTGCTATTTTGCTTGTGATGCTCAGGACATGTGGTAATCTTATAAAACTGAGCTCCGGACTGCTAATTGGTGAGACATGTCTTCCTTTTGCTTCTAACCTTCTGTAGTACGTTCTTTGTTTCATTGTAATGGTTGTAACTTGGTGCATCCAAGAGGGGGGCCCCAAATAGGGATTTGGAATGGTGTCCAGAACTGGAGGTATCCAGGAAATACTAGGATGTCCTCAACCCCCCACCTCACAGGTATGGGTTGGGGGAAGGGACACATGGAGCAGGGCTATTGAGAGCTGTTCTGCGTAGCAACAGCTTTGCAGCTATCCTCTGGGGTCATTTAACATATTTATAACCTTTAACAGGTTACATAGATATGTTAAATAGCTGTGGCCATGCTCTGAGCCAGGGGAATGGAAGTAACTTCCCTACCAAGACGTAACTAGGGGGCAGGTCCCCTGAGTTATAGTGCCTGCATGGGAGCTGGGAAAAGATTGGCTCCATGACATGGGGGCATGCCTGCCCCGATGCACAATGGCAGTCCAGTAAAGCTGGAAGAATATGAAAGTGGTGGCAAGTGTAGCTGATTGTGGGAGTAGTTGGAAATGGGGCTGCAGAGGAAGATTGGCATGGGGATTTAAACCCAGATATGGCAGCCATTGAAGAGAGAACTATGCAGGTTTGGCAGAGTGGAGACCCCTGCAGTTTTAGAAGGGGTGAACCACCACCCGGGTTTAGCAGAGATCCCAGTGACACAGCTGATGATGCCAGGAACCAAGGGAGGCCTGCCAGCCGAGACGGATTACTGGGAAGAATTGGGAGCTGCCTGAACCACAAACTTCTCTTTCTTTTCCTGAGATATGGTTCCTCAGACTGGGCAAAGGTGGGAAGGAAGAACTGCGTGTTTGTGGGTGTTTTAAGGGACTTTGGGATTTTGATGAAGACATTACGTCACTACTTGAAGTTTGTATAGCATTAAATAAAAATTTCCTTTCCTTTTCACGAATCTCTGGCATTGAGAGACGTCTTTCCTCTGGCAGTGGACATAATGAACCTGGGGGGTTCCTTTCGGGTAATAGTATATTGCCCTTTGGCCCCCCATTGTCCCCTTGTGTTCTGTAATATGGTGAGGGCCCTGCATTTATTTCCCCTCTGGCTGCTCATTCCTACCCTGTACCTAACATTTCTCCCTTCAAGTAATAAGAATCCAAATCACTGGGGGACTTTGAGTGACCACAGCTCTGGCTGCTTCTTGCTGGAAGGGGTACTGTTGTGGTTTGGGTTCCTGTAGGGTAAGTGGAGGCAGTCTGGTTTTCCCATCCAGGTATCTGGGTAACTAAGGGAAGTGGTGTTCCCATAGCCTTGGAAGGCTATGGGATAAATACTGTTCTCATAGCTGTGGGACTGGGTCTAAGAAGCTGTTCCCATAATATGAGGTGGGATCACATGTGAAAAATTATGTTATTTTACGTAATTTTCTGGCATCTTGTTCACCTCTAGTATTTAAACAACTAGAGTCTTCTCACTAGACAGTCATGCAGCTTGTAGTATGTGTGGCCCACCCACCCATGAATAAAGGCATGTCAAGCATCCCCAAGGCTCTGAGAATTTTCTTCCATCTCCAGGAAGCTAGAGTGGATCTGCCCAGCCTTGATCAGCTGCAACACAGTGTCTGTATTTGCTGACTGTTGGCCAGAAGAAGTGTCCTTGTGTGATCTTCTTTTTGGGCCTCTGATAAGAACTTGACAGGCTGTTGGCTGTTTTTTTTTTTTCAAAGTGGAAATATGCTGAAATTCCCCAAGAGTCATTATCTTGACCTGGGACCTGGAATTATTGTGTCCTAGAAGTGATAAAGTTGATAAAAAAAATAGTAGAGGGAAGGACCTGGGACTTTACTTGATAAAGGTTAAATTCAACAGGGATAGAATAATTTCTTTCTAGCATAGTTGGCTGAGCTATTGACAGGCTGGTAGAAAGAATGTGAGAAATATGGAATACACAATTATACTAAGACCTAGTTGTTGTGTTACTTATCTGTAGCAGGTTGGTTTCTTGAAGAGTAATTTGAGATCCTCTACTGGCTCACAGGAGTGGTGGTATCATCCTAATATTTTAGAAGTACTGAAGGGGTTGGCTCCATCTGTGGTTTGACTTGACAGTGATGTGCCCAGCTGGAGATGTCAGGGACCTTGATGCCGGCCAGATCCGTACACACCCTGGGCTCCAGTCCAGTAATGATGACCTCTTGATGTGGGCCCAACTGGGGTGGGCAGTTTCAGTCTTGAACTAACATCTTTAAGGCAGTTGTGGTCTCGGGCCTAGGGGCCCTATAGTCCGAGGGATATAGTGCTACCCAGGGACCTGCCTTCTTACGCTTATGGCTTGGTGCCTGAGGTTGCTTCTTATGGCTTGGACATTTCTCGGCCCAATGCCCCATCTTTTGACATACAGAAGACTTTATGACCTTGATAGTGGACCTGAAAGGGCCTATAGGATATGGCTCTCCCACAAGGGGCAGTATGATTTGGGCAGGCCTAATCTCCTCCGTATTTTCCTTTTCCTGAATTTTGGCCTCTCTTTTTCCTAATTCTGGTTGTGGAAGACTGTATTTGCTATGGTTAACATTTCATTTAAAGAGACTACAGGTTCCTGAATAAGCTCCAGGAGTGTTCTTATATCAGAGGCAGATTGGGCTAAAAACTTATCTTTTAGAATAGCTGACCTTCATATGATTCTATATCTAGAGTGGTGTGTTTGATAAATGACAAGTGCCTTTCTTAGCCTTTCTAAAAATGTAGTAGGATTCTCATTTGGGTCTTGACTGACCACAGAGAACTTGGACTAGTTAATGGCCTTCAGTTAGCCTGCCTTGAGATCTGTTTTAATTCAAATTAGAAAGTGATTTCTTTCCTGTTTTGGGGAGGAGTCACTGTAGTCACATTCAGGGACTACAGGTGGAACTGCCGACTCTCCAGTGGGGTATTTGTTATCAGAGAGGTGTTAAGCTGTTGGCAAACTTTCTGACTTCCTTTATTACCTTTTCCTGTTCAAGATATGATAAGGTCTGCCCTAAGACAACCATAGTGTCCTTCCAACTTAACTCATAAGCTAAGGTAAGGTGTTGGAAGTCATGCATGTACTTATCTGGGTTGTCAGAGTAACTTCCTAAATCAGTCTTAATTTGTTTAAGCTCTGTGTAAGAGGGAAGCTTGTGGTACTATCTGAGGGCTATACTATACTGAAGCTTCAATCAATGGTAAAATCTTAGTCAGTGAAGAGGGCCTAGGACTGGAAGGCATCAGGGTTGCTAATTGAGTTGAATGTCCGGGGTATGGCAGCAATGATGAAGATGTAGCAGGCGGGTCTTTTAAAGTGTTCCCCCCTGCCCAAAGGTGAGGGTGCAGAAGGGGAGGTGCCTATGGAATGGCCACTAGATGGCACTGTGGTAAGAGTTAGCTTACATTTGGAGCACAGATCCTCTCTGCCCCTTAAATAGAAGTATGCCTGTACAAATAGAATTTTCAGCCACTTGCCTAGACATTTGCAAAAGTTATTAGGTTGAAATATGGTATTGTGATTTAAGTTTCCATATATTGGCCAGCATTCCCCATCAGTTAGTATGGAGTCCAAGCAGTGTTGCAACAACAACTATATAAATAAATAAATATGAATATAAATTCCTTCTTCAGAGTTTGGGGGTCAAACTTCAACCAGTTAGAAAGAATACAGCCTAGTGGGGTTATGTCTGGAATGAACTCCTGATTTTCCATTTGGAAAGAATCTGAAGGTTAGAGAGCCTACCTCTGGAGTCTTAACCTGAGGACATCAGTGTCCTGGTAGCCAGGACACTGCTTTATTCAGAATAGACATCTGTTTTGACAGTGTAGAGATGTCTGGAAGGAGGAAACACCAGAAGGCTAGAGAGCCCATGTCTGGGGTCACAGCTGATGCAGACCCCAGCTCGTGGGGTCCATGTCTTTATGGATGAAAATGAGACATTCACACGAATTACCGAATCTGGTAGAGGAAAAAGGACGGCATGGCTTTTCTCTCAAGGGGAGCAAAAGCCTTGGCCCTTGCTCCAATGAGCTTTTATTATCTTACTGGTCACATTACAAGAAGGTACTCATTAACTATGCATAGGCTCACTTTAGTTGGCTACCTTATAAAGAAAACAAAGCAGAGGACGCTGGTAATCACATCACAGAAGAGGGATATTTGCAAATAAAAAGGCAAAAGTAGTTGGACCAGTTACACTCACTCATCCTTAGAAGGTTTAGCATGGTTTTTAGGAAGTTGCTTTGCAGTAAATGTCCTCAATTCGGGGTGAGGGAGTTTTAGCAAAAAGCAAGATTCATAGTGGCCTAGGTACATTGCAGGCCTGATTCCCCATGGAAAAACCTAACCATGGGTGTGGGTCCTGTGCATCTCCCAGTGGGAGCTGGACCCATGCCATGCAGAGCGGCCTCCCACAACAGCCTGAGAATCTTGGTATTCCAGAATCCCAGACCTTGCTTTATCCAGAACAAACATCTCCATTCTGGATAGATCCTTCCAGAATGTTTGTTGCTATCTTGCTTCAACCAATGGGAGGAGTTCCCCAACAGTGCTGTTACCTGGCTTTTCCTCTTGAGGGGTACTAGTGGCATCCAGAGAAGAGAAATTGATAGGGGACTCGAGAGTTGGGAAATTTTAGCTTAAGGTAAAAAGTTATAAGTCTAGCAAGTAATGTATATGTTAAAGCTTTTATTTCAGAAACTACATGTACAGCCTGTCCTGGCTCCTGGGAAAACAGCTGACCTCCTGGGGCACTGCTAGAGATTACCACCTGAAAACAACTGGAGGCATCTGGGCGTTTGTGTTCCAGGGAGAGACAAACGACCGCCAGCATTTGGAAACAGCTAACTGCTCAGGACAGGAATGTTGCAGCTTTGTTCACCTAATCTTCCCTGGATCTCAAAGCCCTCAGTGCACCTTGTTTATTCCCTGGTATAAAATAAGTCTGGCCTGGAAAGAGAATGCAAGATGGTCTGTTAGGGTATGAACTCACCATCTTCTCAGATCGCTGACCACCTGAATAAATCACCCATAAAGATTCAATCACTGTCATTGCTTATCGGGTTTGATAGTGACAGGCAGTCCGGATGCTGGTGTCTTTTCCCATTTCAAATTCACAAGGGATGGGCAGTGGTGAGGCCACCCCATGAGATGGAGGCAAGACTGTTTGGCAAAGATGGGTGGTGGCAAGGCTACCCCTCCCCTTCCCTGGATTTCTAGGGGCTGGGTGTCCTGAGATGGCATAGAGCTTAAAGCTGCAACTGACAAGTGAACCTTGGTTTCTGTTGTGTGGGGGGCTTTTGCTCTTCCTTTGTCCTGACTTTATTGTTAAAAACAACAACAACAAAAAAAACTGATGACTATTTCTATCAGTTGCTTAGTGGTTGAATGTGTTCCTGGAAATGTCCAATCCTTGGCAGACTTAGGGTTAATGTTTGTTGTAGATTTGCAAAGCCTTAGTTAATTGTCCCTGAAAAAGGGAAGAATTTTATTTTTCCCCTCTTGTCCTTCACTTGTCCTAGTTCTAAAGATCTAGTTAGAGTCCTGATCTTGGATTGTATACTACCCCTCCCCATCTCCCCTGATGCATGCTGTTGAGTATGTTGACTAGCTAATTAATTAGAATAAATCCTAGTAGGTCCTCTTTGTGCTGCATTTTTCTGCAGAGCAGCGGTGGGAGAATAATCTGTAAGTTACTCCAAGTTAGATCATAATGATACAGGGTGCAGCCAAGAAAGGGCCCCAAACAGGGATTTGGAATGGGGTCCAGAACTCAAGGTGTCCAAGAAATATTAGGATGTCCTCACTCCCCCACCCCACAGGTGTGAGTTGAGGGAAGGAACACATGGAGCAGGGCCATTGAGTTGTTTTGTACAGCAACAGCTTTGCAGCTAGAATCTAGCGTGGTCATTTAACATATTTATAACTTTTAACTGGTTGCATAGATATGTTAAATAGTTATGACTGTGCTTTGAGCCAAGGAGAAGGGAGTGACTTCCACCCAAGATGTAAGTGGGGGGGCAGGTACCCCCTGATTACAGCGCCTCTGTGAGAGCTTATAGGTAACTGGCTCCATGCCATGGGACCATGCCTGCCCAGACCTACTATGGCAACCCAGTAAAGCTGGAAGGATATGAGAGTGCTGGCAAGTGTAGCTGATTGTGGGAGGAGTTGGAAATGGGGCTGCAGAGGAGGATTGGTGGAGGGATTTAAACCCAGATGCGGCTGTGGCAGTGCAGAGAGGATCACAGCCAGTGCAGAGGGAGCCACATGGTTGTGGCCATGTAAGCAGGAGAGCCATGCAATTTTACCAGAGTGGGGACTCCCACAGCTTTAGTAGGGGGAACCACGATGCGGCTTTAGCAGAGAAGCACCACTTGCCTTTGGCCAGAGTGGTGACCCCTTCTCCCCACAGCTTGCAAAGAGATCCATGTTGTTTTGCAGAGTGCAGATCCCTGCAGCTCTGGTAGAAGAGGACCACTTGGCTTTGGGGTGCTCCCTTTGGCCATGTGGCCTGGGAAGCAGGAGAGACTTTGCTTGGAAGAAGGGTGAAAGAACTCTTGTCAGTAGGCCATGAGAAGATGCCACATGGCTTTGGATTAATTTGACATCCTGCCTGGACAGCAACACAGATGACAGTGTCAGGAGACTGAATCACGAATGTCTACTTCTTTTCCTGAGATACAGTACACCGAATTAGGGCAGGGAGTGAAAGAAGCACTGTGGACGTCTGTGGGTATCCAAAAAGACTTTGATATTTTAATGAAGACATTAAGTCACTACCTTAAGTCTGTATAGCTTTAAATAAACATTTCCTTTCATTTTTACAAATCTCTGGCATTGAGAGACGTCTTTCCTATATGATGGTGGACATAATGAACCTGGGGGGTTCCTTTCAGTAATTGTATATCAGTATACCCCTTTTGGCCCCAGTCTTTGTTCTGTAACAATAAGTCAGTGATTACAAATGACAAATGATTTTGTTTTTTGTAACAACATTTTGCAATAATACCAAAAATTGTAAATAAAAGTATACCAGGCTGATAAATTAATTTATTTGACCCCAACTGTCCATTTACCTAAAGTTTCTATTGGGAAATAATGATTGTCTTTGGAAAATTAAAGAGAGCTCTTGGCTTTTTATTTTATTTTTTTTTTTTACATATAAAAACATTTATTTTTAAACATTTGTTTTAAGATTTTATTCATCCATTTCTAGGGAGGGAAGTGGGGGGGAGAGAGAGAGAGAGAGAAACATCAATGTGCGGTTGCTGGGGGTTATGGCCTGCAACCCAGGAATGTACCCTGGCTGGGAATCGAACCTGGGACACTTTAGTTCCCAGCCCGCGCTCAATACACTGAGCTACGCCAGCCAGGGCTATTTTTAAACATTTTTTAAAAGACAATCTTTTTTTAAAGATTTTATTTATTTATTTTTAGAGAGGGAAGGGAGGGAGAAAGAGAGAGAGAGACACCAATGTGCGGTTGCTGGGGGGCCGTGGCCTGCAGCCCAGGCATGTGCCCTGGCTGGGAATCGAACCTGCGATGCTTTGGTTCGCAGCCCGCGCTCAACCCACTGAGCTACGCCAGCCAGGGCTATTGGCTTTTTATTTGTTACTAAAATTGTCTTTGCCATTTATCTATGTACCTTTTCTTTATTGTTTCTAATTTTCCTCATCCCCATTTCCCTTCTTGAGTTGCCTATTCCAGTGCCCTTTCTACCTATATGTTTCTTTCCTTTATTTTTTCTTTCCTTTTTTCACTTCCTCAATTTCCTCTCTATTTGCTTCCTCCCCCTACACTATCCTCCTTCAATTTGCACAGACCATCTACAATTTACACAAATCCTTTGAAATGTACTCAATCCTTCTGCAATTTACATATTCCCTTCTACAAGGTACAACATTCTAAAATAACTATTAGAATTATCAATGAGAGTAGATTAGAACTTTGTAGATTGTTGGAGGTTTTCATATAGTTATTTTTTTTTGTATTTGACAGTTTCCCATGTATTTTAAATATATTAAATAATCCTGATTAGTTTACAATTTTTATTTTGTAAGAAGAATAAATCTTTGGGATATTTCATGGGCCCATTGACATGCTCCAAAGCCATAAGAAAATTCTTTTATATTTTATTTATTTATTTATTTATTTATTTATTTAATTTTATTTTAATCATTGTTCAAGTACAGTTTTCTCCCACTTACTCCCATAAAATTCTTTTATATTTTAAACCCTGGAAAGCTTCCCAAACATGCTTGACCTAAGAAATATATTATGAAATGATATTTGACTATTTATTTAAAGTGATAATAAAAGGCATGCAACATCCATATAGGCTGACAAAACTTCAGTTCTTAGGTTTGAGAGAGATGATTTTCTTTGAATGTTAATTAAGCATTTGATTAATGTAATATGATACATAATTATTTTGCTAAACAGAACCTTGGCCTTTTTGGGAGATACAGGAAAAACTTTCTGCCATTTATTATATTGAAAAGAACCAACCAAATTTTATATTAGCTTATTTATAATTCCCTTTCAAGATATCTTTTTCTAAGTCTTTTTTAATTTGTACAGCTTTTCTGCAATATACACAGTCTCTCTTAGTTTGTTTCTTTTTAATTCATTCAGAAATAAGTTTCTCTTCCCCAATGTTAGGGGTACAGTTCTCAGAGTGAGCTGTTTTATTATCTCATAACCTTGACAACTACAAGAAGTGGGAGAAGAAGTGGGGAGAACAGGCTTGGGTGACCTTCAG
This sequence comes from Phyllostomus hastatus, assembly GCF_019186645.2. Lineage (NCBI taxonomy): Eukaryota > Metazoa > Chordata > Mammalia > Chiroptera > Phyllostomidae > Phyllostomus > Phyllostomus hastatus. Next base: position 69,045 of record NW_025333554.1, read on the forward strand.
CTGCTTCAGCCTCTTCAGTTTTAAAAGTACAAGTTTTTCTCTTGCTTATTGAGGGAGGGGTTGTTATTGCCTCTGAGGACAGCAAAACAAAGGAAAGACTTAGAGTGGAGGAATTAACAGGTGAAAGCTTAAGCAGGCTGCTTTAGCTTCTTAGAAAAATGGAATAGGATAGGAATGGAATGAGCCATGGCAGGGCTGCTTTCTTTTACCTGGAAGTCAGAGAAAAAGGGGGCCCTGGAGAGAGGGTCAGGGAGTTAGCCCAAGTTAAGCTTCCACTGCCCACTGCTCCCCTGGCACAAATCTCCTAGGAACCCTTAGAATTTAGCAAGAAACAAAAAGTTTCTTCCCTGTGAAGGGGCACTTCTACCTCTTGAGATGGAGAGAGAGACATTTGCCTGACTTTGTCTCAGGCAAATGTCTCAGGGGAGAGATCCAGCAGGCTTATAACAGCTTAAGGATTCAAATGTAATGTTCCCTGGCCATGGCTTAGAGGCAGAAAGGACTAGGGGATTTTTAGGTTGTGAGTCAATGTGTGTTATTTATGAAAGGGGCTCCCAAATGCTGTCACACCTTTGGTTGTCCCCAGCTTTCTTATCTGCCTCAGTTTCTCTCTGGTCATCTAAAATACACAGGGATGCTTGGAGTGCTGGGTGACCAACCCTTATTTTGCACATGCCCAGAGGAGTCAAAGTTACATTACAGTGATGGGAATTCTCTATGAGGGTCCTGCATATCTTAGGGATTAACCCCAGATACCTCCGAGGCCCTCAGTCACATAAGGATGCCAAAGAACTCAGACTGGAGGGAAGATGGGCCTCTTCAGTCTTTGGAGCCCAGGTGAACCTGAACACTCATTCATATCTTATTCTTGTTTCTGCCTCCAAACAGACCTAACATATTTGAATACCCCTCTATAGCACTGCTGAATCTCTTTTAACCCTGAAGGTGAAACATGCAATAAAACATTGCTGGTGACACCATTACTCACTATTCCTGGCAGCTAGAGACAAAGGGTGGAATCCCAGTCACAATACCAAAATATGTTATGGAAGGAAGAAAAAGAGACTTGACTCAAGAGGCCCTCCTCCCCTGCCTCAGTTCTTGTCTCACTTCCAAGAGAGTAATTCAAGTAAGAGACAAACATGTATAGTGGAAATGAATCAGCAAGCTTATTAACAAAACACTGGAACACAGTGCTGCACGCAAACACCCAGCTAGCCTAAATCCCCCATGTACAGAGGAAAGATATTAGTAAGTTTGTTTCATACACTTGAGCCTAGACTATAATTGGGTACTTAGCTAATCTGAGTGTGCTGACTGTTAGGGTTCTGGGGTTATGTATCTTAGTCAGCTTTTAGGTTCCCCTCCTTCCTTTCTAAATCTTGACAATAATGTACAGCCACAAAGGCTTTCTTTCTCAGTTAGTAAAGGCTCGTTGTCTTAGTGAAATTGTTACAGAGCCTCCCTTTCCCATCATAGGCCACCTTCTTCCTCCTGTGCAATTCCTGCTTGTGATATTCAGAACAGCTGTCAATCTTTGTAATATTGTTACAGAAACTTACAGGAGCCCCTTTTGTTAGCACAGTCTCAAGGACTCTCCTCTCCTCCTGTGCAATTTTGCTTGTATAATTGCAAGTCTCAGGACACCTGACAATCTTATCAAACCAAGCTCAGCACTGCTGAGTCAATTGGTGAGACATGTCTTCCTTTTGCTTCAGCCTCCTGTATTAAGTTTTTCACTAGGGTGTAATGGTGAGAACCCTGCCTTTGTTTCCCTCTGTCCACTCATCCCTAGCTGCTAGCTAACAAAATTATAAAACTGAAAGCCATGAGTGAAATTTTGGGACCATCCAGATGTTGGCTACAAGTGAACCTGTTACAGAACAACAAGGAAGGGGGGGCTGGAACGTTATACTATTACTGAAAGGAACCTCCTGGGTTCGTTATGTCCACTGCCTTATAGGAAAGGTGTCTCTCAATGCCAGAGATTCATGAAAAGGAAAGGAAATTTTTATTTAATGCTATACAAACTTCAAGTAGTGACTTAATGTCTTCATCAAAATCTCAAAGTCCCTTAAAACACCCACAAACACCCACAGTCCTTCCTTCCCCCTTTGCCCAGTCTGGGGTACCATATCTCAGGAAAAGAAATAGAAGTTTGTGGCTGAGGCAGCCCCCAGTTCTTCTCAGTGATCCTTCTCAGCTGGCAGGCTTCCCTTGGTTCCCGGCACCTTCAGCTGTGTCGCAGAGATCTCTGCTAAAGCCAGGTGATGGTTCCACATTCTAAAGCTGGGGGGTCCCCACTCTGGCAAAGCTGCATGGCTCTCCTTTCTATTGCCATAGCCGAATGGTCCTCTCTGCACAATGGCCAAGGGAGTCCCCACTCTGCCAAGACCATGTGGTTCTCTCTTCAGTGGCTGCTGTGTCTGGGTTTAAATCCCTGCACCAATCTGCCTCTATAGTCCTATTTCCAACTCCTCCCACAATCAGCTACACTTGCTAGCACTCTCATATCCTTCCAGCTTTACTGGGCTGCTGTTGTGCATCTGGGCAGGTGTGGCCCCATGTCATGGAGCCAATCTTTTCCAAGCTCCCATGCAGGTGCTTTAACTCAGGGAACCTGTCCCCCCCCCCCCCAGTTACTTCTTGGTGGGGAAGTTACTTCCATTCCCCTGGCTCAGAGCATGGCCACAACTATTTAACATATCTATGCAACCAATTATAGGTTATAGACATGTTAACATATCTATGCAACCAGTTAAAGGTTATAGATATGTTAAATGACCACACCAGAAGTTAGCTGGAAAGCTGTTGCTATGCAAAACAGCTCTCAATGGCCCTGCTCCATGTGTCCCTTCGCCCAACCCACACCTGTGGGGGAGGGGGTGAGGACATCCTAATATTTCCTGGACACCCTGAGTTCTGGGCCTCATTACAAAACCCTATTTGGGGCCCCCCTCTTGGCTATACCCTGTTACAAGCCTATTCATGAAGTGCCATTTGCTTTTCTGGATGTCATCACTATCTCTCCTCCTTACTGCACCTCAATGGAGCATTTAGAACCATACATGAAAATTTATGCACATTGCTGAAAATAACTTAAAATATCTAACTTTTTTTGTGTATCTCATTCTTTAATTAAAGGGGACAATTTAGTATAATGATGTATTCTACCAAACCCAGCATAGATCCCACAATAGATCTATACTGTGTAGTTTTAACACTTTGAAATGAATCAACACTGATAAACCTGGATTTTCTTTCCCTCTTTGTATAGTGTTCTCTATTCAAGAAAAGTTCCTATGTATTGTACATTAAAATAATATTCCTTGAATATATAAAAGTGTACACCTTAAGAAAAAACAAAGGAACATACAATAATAAATGCAGGGTTTTTGAAAGATGTTCTTCATAAAATATTTTTTCCCTATTACTTTCTGTAGTTCTTCACTTTTCTTTATTGAACCACCTGAGTCATCCTGGATTAGGATTAACTTGATTTAATTTTTTTCCCTAAGTACCATGTATTCACTAGAGTGAGTGACAAAGGCTTGCCTAAGTGCAGGTTGCTGTTTGTTAACTAGCCAGCAGGGAGTCATTAAAGTGTTTTTGATTGGGAAATTACTTGGGAAAAAACAAACAACAATGTTTTAGTAACCATAATCTTACATTACTATGTACTATAAACCCTCTAGGTCTAGGAGTCAGGAAAACTTAAAATTAACCTGTAAACCTGCAAGTTTCTAGCTGTGCAATATCTGAAAAAACTACATAAACACTTTGAACCTCAATTCACTAATTTAGAAGACATATTAACCTCTCAAATTTGTTATTACAATTTAAAATGTTAATATATAAATCACATTGTTGCCTCATGAATAGCTATTTTAAATAATTTCAAGATATTATTAAATGAAAACATTGGGGTTCAAAGTGTAAGCTGAGTTAAAGTAGGGGAGAAGTTGCAAGTGTAGAAAGCATGACCAAATCCATGCTTTATTCTTTATCTAAATTGTTTTAAGGCTTTGGACTTGAATTGAAATTTGTGTGGTTAAACTGGTTCCAGTATGTATAACTTAAATGATTAGTTGATTGTTTCATGTCATCATCAAAAGATATTTAGAAATAACTTTACAAAACAATAGAATTTAATAGTATAAATCACATTTCTAATTTGAAGAAACAAAAGAAAAACAAAGGTTAAATTTAAAAACAATTAATAAATGTTTACTCAAAATAAGAAATATTGATTTCTAGAATATCTCCTTGAGCAGCAAAATTATCACAAAAATCACTGACATTGTACAATGACAATGATTTCATATTATGTGTTTCAATTTTACATACAGCAATTTTCTCCCTAATACAAATCTTTGATGAATACTATAAGTTTTCTAACCTCTTTTATCCTCTAATCTCTATACAGTTTTATGTATATAAAATTAATCTTGTAATAATTCAGTAAATTTGTATTTTCAATAAGTACAGTTGCCAGATGGGGTTAATTTTAATATCTCAGAGGAATACATATCCATTGCTCATTTGACTGCCATAACTTTTGTTTTACCTAGATAATTCTTACTTTTATTTTCCATTAAGCTTTTTATTGTATTTTTCCATTTCTATTTATTCTTTTTATACTGCCCTCCCTCTTCACAATCACCATTTTTGTCCATGTCTATTGATCATTTTTTCTTTTTGCTCCATCCCTCCATCACATAACCACATCTCCCAGAGCTGTCAGCCTTCTCTTTATTGATGAATTTGTCTCTATTTTGCTTGCTATTCAGTTTGTTCATTAGCTTCCAAATAAGAGTGAAACCCTATGGTATTTGTATTTTTCTGACTGACTTATTATACTTAATACAATGTTCTGCACGTCCATCTAAGCTTTTGAAAATGGCAAAATTTTCTTCATCTTTTTTTCTTTCTTTTTTTTTCTTTTAATTTTTATTCAGGTACAGTTGTCTCTATTTTCCCACTACCAGTTTCACTGCCAGACTCGCCACAACTTCTCACCCTCAATCCTGTACCCCATTGGCTTTGTCCATGGGTCCTTTATACATGTTCCTTGATGACCCATCCCCTTCTTTCTCCAGTTATCCCCTTTCCCCCTCTGGTTACTGTCTGTTTGTTCTTTATTTCAATGTCTCTGTTTATATTTTGCTTGCTGGTTTGTATGGTGGATTAGGTTTCACTTATAAGTGAGATCAAATGGAATTTGTCTTTCACTACCTGGCTTATTTCACATAGCTTAATGCTCTCCAGTTCCATCCATGCTGTCATGAAGGGGAGGAGCTCCTTCTTTATTTCTACTGCATACTATTCCATTGTATAAAATACCACTGTTTCTTGACCGACTCATTTACTGATAGACACTTAGGTTGCTCGCAGCACTTGGGTACTATAAATTGTGCTTCTATGAACATTTAGATGTATAGGTTCTTTTGAATTGGTGTTTCAGGATTCTTAGGTTATAATCCCAGCAGTGGAACTGCCGGATCAAAATGCAAGTCCACTTTTAGTTTTCTGAGGAAACTCCATACTGTTTTCCACAGTGACTGCACCAGTCTGCATTCACACTAACAGTGAACTAGGGTTTCCTTTTCTCAACAACTTTGCTAGCAATTATTGTTAATTTACTTGTTTATGATGGATATTCTGACCTGTGTGAAGTGATATCTCATTGTGATTTTAATTTGCATCTCTCTGATGGCTAGTGATGCTGAACATTGTTTCATGTGTCTCTGAGCCCTCTATATGTCTTCCTTGAAGAAGTGTCTATTTAGTTCCTGTGTCCATTTTTCTTAATGTATTTTATTGATCATGCTATTACAGTTCTCCCATCCCCCCCTTTATTCCCTTCTGCCTTGCACCCCTCTCCAATGTGCATCCCCCCTCTTAGTTCATGTCCATGAGTCATGCATATAACTTCTTTGGCTTCTATATTTCCTATACTATTCTTAACCTCCTTCTGTCTACTTACTACCTACTAGTTATACTTCTTATTCCCTATACCTTTTCCCCCATTTTTTCCCTCCCCCTCCTGACTGATCACCCTCCCTGTTATCTCCATTTCTATGATTCTGTTCCTGTTCTAGTTGTTTGCTTAATTTGTTTTTGCTTTTTTAGGTTCAGTTGTTGACAATTGTGAGTTTGCTGTCATTTTACTGTTCATATATTTGTTATCTTCTTTTCCTTAGAAAAGCTCTTTTAACATTTCATGTATATAATAAGGGCTTGGTGATGATGAACTCCTTTAACTTGACCTTATCTGGGAAGCACCTGATCTGCCCGTCCATTCTAAATGATAGCTTTGCAGGATAGAGTAATGTTGGATGTAGGTCCTTGCCTTTCATGACTTTGCATACTTCTTTCCAGCCTCTTCTTGCCTGTAAGATTTCTTTTAAGAAATCAGCTGATAGTCTTATGGGAACTCCTTTGTAGATAACTCTCTCCTTTTCTCTTGCTGCTTTTAAGATTGTCTCCTTATCTTTAGTTTTGGGTAATGTAATTATTATGTGCCTTGGTGTGTCCTTCCTTGGATCCAACTTCTTTGGGACTCTCTGAGCTCTCTGGACTTCTTGAAAGTTTATTTCCTTTGCCATATTGGGGATGGCACCCCTATGATTGGGATGCTGGAACGTTTAACATTGTGCTGGAGGTTCCTAAGCCACTCCTCATTTTTTCTGAATTCTTGTTTCTTCATTCTGTTCTGGTTGAATGTTTATTTATTCCTTCTGGTCCAAACCCATTGATTTGAGTCCTGCTTTCCTTTCTGTTACTTTTAGTTCCCTGTACATTTTCCTTTAGTTCACTTGTCATAGCCTTCACTCTTTTCTGTATTTTGCAACCATTACTCAGCCATTTCTTTGAGAATGCTGATAACCAGTGTTTTGGACTGTGCATCTGGTAGGTTGTCTGTCTCTTCATTGCTTAGTTGTTTTTTTTTTTCCTGGAGCTTTGATCTGTTCTTTCATTTGGGCCATTTTTTTTTTCTGTCTTGGAGTGCCTGTTATGTAGTAAGGGGCAGAGTCTTAGGTATTGGCCAAGGTGGTGCAAACCACGTGGCTGCATTGTGGCACTGTATGTGGGCAAGGGTCCAAAAGGGAACAATGCCACTTGCCGAGATCTTGGCAGGCTTTCAGTCACTTCTTCTGATACCCACAAGCAAGTTGGGCCCTTCTGGTGCTGATTCCCACATTTCTGGGTTTGTAGGACCCTGGGTGGGTTTATGTACTTTCTAGGACCCTGTGGGTCTCTTCAACAAACTCTCCTGTTGGGAGTTTGGGAGTTTCTCCCACCACTGAAACCCACACAGGCTTTTTCAGTCAGAGGCTTTGAGGCTTTGTTTTCCTGTGCTGGAAACGGGTTATGTGGTCTATCTCGCCTCTCAGTTGTTCTCCTGGTTTATCTGCACACATATCTGGAACACCCGCTATGCCAGCCACCAACTCACTGGGTCTGGGTGCCACCTTGCCCCCCCCATCCTCCAGCCTCTGCCTTTCCATGAGTCCTCTCCACCCCAGCTGCCTGTCTCTGATCCTCCTACTTGTGTGGATGAATGTTTCTCCTTTAACTCCTTGGTGGTCGGACTTCCACAGAGTTTGATTTTCTGGCAGTTTTGGTTGTATTTTGTTTTTAAATTTGTTGTTGTTCCTCTTTTCACTGTGGGTTGAGGCACAGTGTATCTACCTACACCTGTGTCTTGGTTGGAAGTGCTGTGCCCATTTTTTAATTGAATTATTTGTGTTTCTGAAGTGGAGTCACGTGAGTCCTATATATATTTTGGAAATTAAAACTTTGTCTGAGAAATCATTGACAAATATGTTTTCCAATACAGTTGGTTCCCTTTTCATTGTGTTGATGTTTTCTGCAGCCATGCAGAAGCTTTTAATTTTGATGAGATCCCATTCATTTATTCTTTCCTTTATGTCCCTTGCTCTAGGGGACATATCAGTGAAAATATTGCTGTATGGAATATATGATATTTTCCTGCCTATGTTCTCCTCTAGGACTTCTATGGGTTCTGGGTTTTATTTTTGTGTGTGGTGCAAGTTGGTGGTTGAGTTTCTTTCTTTTTTTTTTTTTGCATGTTGCTGTCCAGCTCTCCCAACACCATTTGTTGAAGAGGATATTTTTGCTCCACATTATACTTTTTCCTCCTTTTTCAAATATTATTTACCATAGAGACATGCATTTATTTTTGGACTCTGTATTCTGTTACACTGATCTATATATCTGTTCTAATACCAGTACCACAATGTTTTGATTCCAGTGGCCTTGTAATATAGTTTGAGGTCAGGTATTGTGGTCCTTTTTACTTTGTTCTTCTTTCTTAGAATTATTGCACCTATTCAGGGTATTAATGGTCCCATATAAATTTTTGAAATGATTTTTTTCTGTATCTGTGAAATATGACATTGGTATTTTAATAGGGATTGTGTTGAATCTCTATATTGCTTGGGTAGTATGGATATTCTGATGAGCTAATTCTTCCAATCCATTAATAGGTTATATGCTTTACTTTTTTGGTGTCTTTTTTAACTTATTTCTTTAGTGTTGTGTAGTTTTCTGAATACAGGCCTTTTACCTCCTTGGTTAATCATATTCCTAGGTACTTAATTTTCCTTTTTGCTATAGCAAATGAGTTTTTTTCCCCGATTCCTGTTTCTGATATTTCAATGCTGGTATATAAAAATGCCTTTGATTTCTGAATATCGACTTTGTATCCCGCTGCTTCACTAAATTCACTTATTAGGTCAACTAGTTTTTGGTGGAGTCTATAGGGTTTCCTATGTACACTATTATGTCATCTGCAAACAATGGCAGAGTTACTTCCTCTTCTCCAGTTTGGGTGCATGTTATTTCTTTATTTTGTCTGATTACTGTGGCTAGGACTTCCAAAACTATGTTAAATAAAGAGGCATCCTTGTCTTGCTCCTGATCTAAGTGGGGATGCTTTTAATTTTCCCCCCTTGAGTATGGTGTTGGCTGTAGGTTTCCCATATTTGGCCTTTATTTTGTTGAGGTATACTCCCTCTACTCCCACTTTGCTGAGTGTTTTGATCATAAATGGGTACTATACCTTATCAAATGCTGTTTCTACATTTATTGATATGATCATGTGATTTTTATCTTCACTTTTGTTTATATGATGTATTATGTTTATTGATTCGTGAATATTGTACCATCCTTGCATGCCTGGGATGAATCTGCTTGATCATGGTATATGACCTTTTTAATGTATTGCTGGATGTGGTTTGCCAATATTCTGTTGAGGATTTTAGTGTCTATGTACAGTAGCAATATTGGTCTCCTTCTTTCTTTCTTTGTTGTGCCTTTATCTGTTTTTGTGTTTAGGATGTTGTAGGCCTCATAAAAAGAGTTTGGGAGTCTTCCCTCTTCTTGGATTCTTCGGAATAGTCAGTGAAAGATAGGGGTTAGGTCTTCTTTAAATATTCTGTAAATTTCTCCTGTGAAGTCATCTAGTCCAGGGCTTTTGTGTGCCAGGAGTTTTTTTTTTTTTTATCATTGTTTTGAATTCATCAGCTGTTATTGGTCTGTTCAGGCTTTCAGCTTATTCTTGTCTCAGTTTTAAAAGATTATATTTTTTCTAGAAACTTGACCAATTCATCTGGCTTTTCAAATTTCTTGGTATAGAGTTGTTCACAGTAATTTCTTACTATCCTTTGTATTTCTGTAGTATCAGTTGTAATTCCCCCTCTTTCATTTCTGGTTTTATTTCTTTGGGTTCTCTCCCTTTTTTTTTTCTCTCTGAGTCTGGTTAAAGGCTCATCAATTTTGTTTATGTTTTCAAAGAAATATCTTCTCACATATTGATCCTTCAAGTTGTTCTTTCAGTCTCTATGCCATTTAATTCTGCTCTGATCATGATTATTTTCTTCCCTCTACTTACTCTTAGCTATGTTTGCTGTTGTTCCTGTTCTTGTAGATGTAAGATTAGGTTGATTATTTGAAATGTTTCAATCTTATTTTGGTAAGCCTGTATTGCTATGAACTTCCCTGTCAGTACTGCCTTTGCTGTGTTCCATAGGTGTTCCTTTCAATTTGTTTCCAGAAATTTTTTATTTCTTCCTTGATCTCATTATTTACCCATTCTTTGTGTGATAGTATGGTCTTCAGTCTCCATGAGTATGAATGTTTTTGAGGTTTATGTGTATGTGTGTGTGAGGTTGGTTTCTATTTTTAAGCTCTTTTAGTCCAACAAAATATTTGATGTGTTTTCTTTTTTTTAAAATTTTATTTTATTTATTTTTAGAGAGGGAAGGGAGGGAGAGAGAGAGAGTGAGAGAGAGAGAGAGAGAGAGAGAGAGAGAGGGGGAGAGAGAGAGAGAGAGAGAAACATCAATGTGGGGTTGCTGGAGGTCATGGCCTGCAACCCAGGCATGAACCCTGACTGGGAATCAAACCTGTGACACTTTTGGTTCACAGCTCACGCTCAATCCACTGAGCTATGCCAGCCAGGGCTGAGGAGTTTTCAATTTTCTTAAATTTGTTGAGGCTTGTTTTGTGTTCTAACATGTGGTCTATCTTTGAAAATGGTCCATTTGCTTTTGTAAAGAATTTGCATTTTGCTTCTTTGAGATGAAAGATTCTAAATATGTTTGTTAAGATCATTTCATCTAATTCATCATTCAGTTCCACTATATTGTTGTTGATATTTTGTTTGGAAGATCTATCCACTTGGACAGTGGGGTGTTAAAATCCACTAGTATAAATGTGTTACTGTCTATATCTTTTTGGAAGTCCTCAAAGGTTTTCCTTATATATGTGGGTGTCCCTATGCTGGGTGCATATATGTTTATAATGTTTATGTCTTATTTTGGATTCTTCCCTTGAGTATTATGAAGTGTTCTTCTGAGTCTCTTCTTATGCCATTTGTTCTGAAGTCTATTTTGTTTGATTAAAGTATTGCTACCCTGGTTTATTTTTCTCTCCATTTTCTTGGCATATTTTTTCCATTCTTAAACTTTCAGTTAGTGTAGTTATTTTTCTTCTGAGGTGGATCTCTTGTAGACAGCATATGAGCAGGTCATATTTTCTTATCCATTCAGCTACCCTATATCTTTGATTGGAGCATTTAAACCATTTACATTTAAGGTTATTTTTGATAGGTACTTATTCATTGCCATTTCAATCCCTTCTCACCTGTGTTTCTCTATCTCTCTCTCTCACTCTTTTTTTCCCTCTTCTTAAAGCAGTCCATTTAGCATATCTTGCAGAGCTGGTTTGGAGGAGGTGTATGCTTTGAGGCTTCTTTTGACTGAGAAACTCCTTATTTCACCTTCTATTTTAATTGAGAGCCTTGCTGGATAGCATAGTCTTGGTTGCAGGCCTTTGCTTGTCATTACCTGGAATATTTCTTTCCATTCCCTTCTGGCTTGTAGGGTTTCTATTGAGAAATCAGCTGATACCTCTATCAGAGCCCCCTTGTATGTTACTTCCAGTTTCTCCCTTGTTGCACTTAAGATTCTCTCCTTGTCTTTGAATTTTGATATTTTACTTAAGATGTGTTTTGGAGTGGGCCTCTTTGTTTTCCTCTTGATTGGGACCCTCTATGCTTCCTTGACTTGTATGATTTACTCTCTCATCAATTTAGAGAAGTTTTGCATCATTACTTTTTCAAACAGGTTTTCTATCCCTTGCCCCTCTTATTGTCCTGGTATTCCTATTATATGGATATTATTAGATTTTATGTTGTCCTGAAGTTTCCTCAACCCATCTTCACTCTTTTTAAGTTTTTTTCCCTTTCTTGCTCTTTCTGGGATTTTTTTCTACCTTGTCCTTTAGCTTGCTGATTCAATCTTCTGCTTCATCCAGCCTGATTTTGATTTCTTTTACTGTGTTCTTCAATTCAGTAATTATATTTTTTATTTCCTCTTGGCTCCTTTGATTGTGTCTATGTCTTTTTCATGCTTATATAATTCTCTGTAAGTTCCTTGTAGTTTCTCTGTAGTTTCTGGTAATAGTGAGCTGATTGACCTTCCTTATCACAATTGTTTGAACTCAATATCTGATGGCTGACTTTCCTCCATTTCATTTAGCATTCTTTCTGAGGATTACTCCTTTCCTTTCTTTTGAGGATTGTTCTTTTTTTTTTGTCTTCCCATTATTTGTGAGATTCTTCTTATTTGTTTTTGCTTCTTAAATTGATCTGTTTTGAGTCCCTGAGTTTGTGGTATGAACTCTTATGGTAGGAGATCTGGGAGATTCATTGGTACAATATCCTCAATCTCCTGAACTTGATGCCCTTGGCATGCCCTTTATGCCATTTATCTTGGTTCTCTGGTTGTAACTGGGTTTCAACTGATTGTTGGGTTGTTCTTTGGTAGGTCTATTCCTCCCCCTGGTTGACTGAGTGTCACTCTGCTCACCACTCCTTGTATGCTGTTGTGCAGGTCCTGCCAGGACAAAACCACATCCCAGGAAACAAACTCACACCCACAAAAAACAACTCCCCCTGCAATCCCACAATTAACAGCCAATGAACCAGTATTAATAAGCATGTGAAGAGATGGATACTGTTACAAGAAAGGATAGTGAATATGATATGACTTACTGAAAGAAAAATGATTTTGAGAAGGTAGAGGGAGGAGCACTAATAAGAGTTGGGAGTTAGAAGTATTTGAAAAAAGTAAAGTTTACATCATGAATTAAAAAGGAAATGAAGAAGGCAGAATGTAGTGTGAGAGGGGAAACATATAGTATAAGGTGTAAACATAATTTAAAATAAATAAATTGAGGAATGAAAACCAGGCTAAGACAAGGGAAAATTACAATTTGATGCAAAAAGAAAAAGAAAAAAAGAAAAAAGGGAATAAAGAAAAATAAAAGGGCAGGATAAATGAGAATAAGAAGAGAAAAAAAACAGGTTAAGGCAGGGTAAGATTAAAAATTTGAGATGAAAAAAGAGTAGGAGAGGGGATTGGTAAAATTTGAGATTTGAAATACAAAACTAGTGAAGATCTAGAGGTAAAATTGAAAAAATGCAACAACTACCCCATCCACAACCAATGAACCAAGATTGCTAAAGGTGGAGAGAGAACATAGGTAATATAAGCTTGGATAAAAAGGTTGTGCGGTGCACACTAACAAAAAAAATTTTTTTTGAGGTTGTATGGGTGAAAAATAGTAAGAGTACAGGAAAGAAACAAGTTGTGGAAAGAGAGAAAACAAAATTTAAAATGAAAATAATGAGAGGAAAGAAGAAGGCAAAATGGGGTAAGAGAAGAAAGGGGCAAAATATGTGAATGGAAATAAACTATAGTGTAAAATCTAGTGACTTAATATGCACATAACTGATGAACAACAAATAAATCCTAAAGGGATATACAGGAAAGACAATATCACAAATCATGGAGAAGACCACAGTGGATTTCGTCTTGGTAGCCTTTAGTTTTCACCACTTTTTTTTCTTTTTAGATCTGCCTCTAGTGATATCAGAGGTTGACCCCATCTGACCGTAGGCAGTCTGTTTGAGACTCTTAGGGATCTACTGTATGTGGCTGATAATCTTTAGCTGTTAATCTAGTAACTCTGTATACAGTAGTGAGGCTTAAGTGCCATGTGGTGAGCAAAATCCCTCCTGGAGCTGTGGCATTTGTTTCCCCTCAGGCTGCTGCTGCTGCTCAGAGAGGAGTGGTCTGCCCATGCAGGATGGCTTCTGCCTTAGTATTCCATTGTTTAAATGTCCCATAGTTGTATTACCCACTTATCTATTGATTGACATTTGGGTTGCTTCCATATCTGCCGCGGCCAGCACAGAGTGGGGAGAGGGGGGCTGAATGGGGGTGATGGGAGATTAAGAAAGACACAACACACGCAGTTTAAGGAAAAGTGGGGGCCAGGTGGGATATTGTCTTCTGATGGGAAGGCAATGAACCAGGAACATGGTCTCTGTGTTTATTTTATAGGGGTTGATTTGGTAGAGCTCAAGGACATTTTGCACACTTAGGGAGACACTGCAGACACAGATTGTTCTATTCCCAGCCTATCTAACTGATACATATGTCTTCTGCAAAGGCTACAGTTGCATTCAGATGAAGCTTGAGGTTATCTATCTCCTTCTCAACCTTGGCGGGTTCAAACTGTCATCAGCTGCTGGCTTGGATCTGCTTTGCAGATGCAAGCAGTCAAGTGCGGCTTTGTCAAGCGCTCAACCTTAGGTATGACACCAACCTTCACCATCCCCCACACATATCTTGACAATTGTAAATAGTGCTGCAGTGAACATAGTAGTGCTTATATTTTTTTTCAAATTAGTGTTTCAAGTTTCTTCAAATATATTCCCAGAAGTGGGAATTTACAGTTCCATTTTTAACACAGTTCCATTTTTAATTTTTGTGGTATCTCCATGCTGCTTTCTACAGTGCTGCACCAATTTGCATCTTCACCAACTGTGCAATATAGTTCCCCTTTCTCCATATCCTTACCAGCACTATTGTTTGTTAGTATATTGATAATAGCCATGCTAACAGTTTTGAGGTGATATCTCATTGTGATTTTAATTCATATTTCTCTGATTATTAGTTATGTTGAGCATCTTTTCATATGCCTATTGGTCATCTGTATGTTCTCTTTGGAGAAGTATCTATTCAGGTCTTCTGCCCATTTTTTTAATTGGGTTGTTTGGGGGATTTTGGTGTTGAGTTTCATAAGTGCTTTCTCAGATATGTAGGTGAATGTGTTCTCCCATTCAGTAGGTTCTCTTTTTTATTTTGTTGATGGTTTCCTTTGTTGTGCAAAACCTTTTTAGTTTGATGTAGTCCCATTTGTTTACTTTTATTTATTTTTTGTTTCTCTTACCTGAGGATATATGATAGAATGTCCAAGATTTTACTGCCTATGCTTTCTTCAAGGATTTTTGTGGCTTTGGGCCTACTAGAACTGATAAATGAATTCAGTAAAATACCAAGATATGAAATTAATTACCCTTTGCAACAGCATGGATGAAGCTGTAAAGCATTATGCTAAGTGAAACAAGCCAGGCAGTGAAAGACAAATACCATATGATCTCACCTTTAACAGGAACCTAAACAACAAAACAAAGAAACAAGCAAAATATAACCAAAGTCACTGAAATAAGGGACAGACTGACAGTGACCAGAGGGGAGAGAAGAGGGAATTTCAGGGGAGAATGGGAAGGGTTTACAGGAACAAATTTAAAGGACACATGGACAAAAGCTAGGGGGAGGGTGGTAATGAGAAGGAAGTGGGGAGGGTTGGGTGGGTGGGCTGGAATGGGAGTAAAACGGAGAAAACTATACTTGAACAATGATTAAAATAAAACTAAAAAAATTTAAAAAGAAAGAAATTAATATCCAGAAATCATTTGCATTTTCTATGCTGATAATGAATTATCAGAAAGGGAAATTAAAAAAAAAAAAGCAATTCCTTTCTCAAAGGCTCCAAAAAGAATAAAATGCATAAGAATAAATCTAACTAAGGAAGTAAAAGAACTATACTCAGAAAATGATAAGAGACTAAAGAAAGAAATTAAAGAAGATAGAAATAAATGGAAGTACATAGCATGTTCTTGGATAGGTAGAATTAACTTCATTGAGTGGATTAGGGGAGCACAAGAGAGCAACAGGGGAAAAATTTGGGCAATTGTAATTGAACAATAAAAAAAATGTCCATATTACCCAAAGCAATCTATAGATTCAACATAATTCCTATCAATGTACCAATGAGGTATTTCACAGAACTAGATCAAATATTTCAAAAACCTATATGGAAGCACAAAAGACCCTGAATAGCAATAGTGATCTTGAGAAGAACAAAGTTGGAGGAATCACACTACCTGTTATCAATCTATACTATAAGGCTATAATAATAAAAACAGTATGGTACTGGTATAAAAACAGACACATAAGTCAATGAAACAGAATAAACCCCAAAATAAACCCCAAACTTTATAGTCAATTAATATTTGGCAGAGGAAGCAGGTACATACAATGGACTAAAGATAGTTTATTTGATAAATGGTGTTGAAAAAATTGAAAAGCTATGTGCAGAAAAATAAAACTAGGCCACCTTCTTAAACCCCACACAAGAATAAATTCTAAATGGGATAGCAGGCCAATAATAACCAAGATAATGTTATCATTCTTTTTATATTTAAACAGCTTGGCTAAGTATAAATCTCTTGGGCCATTTAAAATTATATAGACACTTGAAGACATGGCTTCAAGTCTTCTGTAGCTAAGAGCATTTTTACCAAAGCCATTTATGCTGTTTGGATTTTACCAGTTTGTTTTTAAGAAACTGACATACTTAGAGTCTATATTTCTAAGTTCTTACACATTAGATTAAATGTTTCATGTCCTTTATCAATAAATATAAGAATTACTGGAAATAATTGCCCCTAATATTTGGTCATCTTTCCATGTAACACCAATTTCTTCTGATAACACTTATGTTTTCACTTATAAGTAAATTTATTCTTGTACGTGAATAATTTAAACATTGTTTTTCATTATTTTAGAGTTCCATCAGCTCATAAAAGTTGTTTGTGTTTGCTCTCCACTTCTCTTCCTCCATGACTGGCTGCAGTCTGCCTAAGTGAGATCTCCAGGTGCTAGTCACTCACAGGATTCCCCTCATCACATTCAGGGTAAAATTCTCAGTGCTCATTGTATTTGGCATGCCAGTAGTGAGGGGTAGAGTTCATCTTTTCATTTTCCTTATCCTTCAAATCTATTATGTGTTCTGTTTATTTCCATTACGCTTTGTCTTTTCCCTCTGTACTTATTTTATTTCAAGCTTCTTTGCTACCTTCTACATTTTTAGCACATTAATTTCTTTCTTTACTGTTTTTAGTTTTTTTCTTTTTATAATAATAAAGTTTTGGTTTTCACTTTCTAGCTCCTCCAACAAAACAGAGACTCTACTTTCTTAACATGTAATTCTTAAAATATTAAGCAATTGATTACTGAATTCATGTTTCAAGTTTTTCTTTTTTTAATTTACTGATTTTTAGAGAGAAAGAAGGAAGGAGAGAGATAAAGAAATACCAATTTGTTGTTCCACATACACATGCATTCATTGGATAATTCTTATATGTGCCTGACCAGGGATTGAACCTGCAACCTTGGTATATGATTATGATGCTCTAAGCAACTGAGCTACATGGCCAGGGCTTTCAAGTTTTTCTAAATCATATACACAAAAGTAAAAGGTGAAAATGAGATAGCAGGCCAATAATAACCAAGATAATGTTATCATGGCTTTATTAATAATTCTAAGGCAAAGTATATTTGCAGATGAAGAGGGGCACTATATAGTGAAAAAAAGGTACCAATATAATATGAACTTCTAATTTTTACATACAAAATAATAGAACATCAAAATTTCCAAGGAAAAAGTGACAGAATTTGAAGTGGAAATTAACAAATCCAAACAATATAAAACTGTCAGCAGTATTAATTTCCATGTAACATAGTAAGACTATAAAATATTTGAACAACTATATCATCAAGCTTAATACAACGCAGATAGAGACCAATAACCAAAAAGTATAGATAGACATTCTGTTCAAACACACAAGAAACATTATTATGTAACCTAGTACATGAATGATTATTTTCTTGGTCATAAAGAAAATATTTTAAAAAATAACAAAATTCAGTGTAATACAGATCTTGTTTTTCAATCATATGAAACAAAAACAGAAACCAACAAATCATGAAATAGTTAGAAACTAAAAGGCCCTCTAAATACTTATGAAAGTAATGTAAATGTTTTTCTTTTAATAATTTTAATTAATAGTATAACCTTTCTTCTGGGAACTCATTTAGCTGTATGTCACAAGCACCATTTTTCATGCATTGTATTTATTGAGCTTTATGAATGTTTTCTAAATATCCATGGGGGGAAACAAAATGATGGTATTTTAGTTTGACAATGAGATTAAGATCTCTAATCTCATGGGAAAATAATTCAAAATCAGTGGCCATCAAATATTAACATGCACTGGTATCACTAGGAGGATTTACAAAATACAGATGGTTAGGTCACACCCTATAGCTTCTAGCCCATTAGTTCTTGCACAGGGACCAAGACTTGTATTGCCACAAATTCATAGGAGATGCCAATGTTGCCCATTTGAGGACCACAATTTTAAAAACCACTGGAATAGAATGGTGAGTTAGAGATGGTAAGTTGTAGGCAATGAACACAAATTATTCACTCAAGAAATGAAGGATACTTTGAGTTATTAAGAGGGCCAAAATATATTTTTAAAATGACAGATTAAGTATACATGTAATGTAAAATAAAGAAGATGGTAAAAAGATGAGGTGTTCAAGGCAAAAGTGGGGAATAATTTATTCAGCAAGGTATGAACAAGCATAGCGAGGAATCAGAACTATATTTTGTTAATTTGTGTGTGTGACTTTTAGTGATCCAATAAATAATACAGAAAATTTATTTTGTGCCTAATGCAATGGGAAGCTTAGATATGACCCAAGCAGTCTATGATCAAAGTGATCAAGGTGAGCTGAGTCAGTAGCAAAGAGTCAATAGTAAGGGAGGGGTCAGCGTGTGGCCTCTGATTTAACACAAAGAAGAATCCAAGTTAGCCTAGAGAATTTGAAGAACACTTCTCAGAAAAAATTACACATTTGTATCTTTAAGTCTCATTTTAGGCACAAGAGGGCATTTCCTCTAAGACAGAAGAGAATTGACATTAAATTATAAATCCCTGAATTAATAAGCAGAATAAGTTGCTTATTAAATTTAAATTGAAAACTGAAGGAAACATAAAGAAAGTAAAACAGGAAAGAAGAAAAAAAGAAGAATTGAAGGAAAAATTAAATTAATAAAGGAAATCACTTTGAAGTAGAAAAAGTTATGTAGAAAGGTATGGGTAATTTTAGGTAAAACCTAGTAAATTGCCATCTTTGAGAATGAGAGAATCTCAGCATTGGGCATAGTAAACCAATTCAAAATGTATGTTGAAAAGCCAACTGGAATAAATAATGAATAGAAGGGATGCTGAGGCTCAGTGGGGCAAGCTGTGGGTAGAGCATTTTATTGTGTGACCCATGGTGAATGACATTTCCTAGCAGAATCAAATAGCCTGAGTTCTCAGTGAGCTTCTCATGGCAGTCAACTCTGATAAGGGGATGACAAATAAAAGCTAATGGCATATATGCTTTTACAAAGTCAGCAGGCAGTTTATGATATTGCCCATTAAACTTCTGTATTTGGATTGGAAAAACCCTTTACTCTGATGATAGATTTGGCCACTCTAACTGTATTGGCAATCTGAGTGTTTATATAATGTTGTTTTGAATCTAGAGAATTTTGGCCACTAAGACAACATCTAGGGATGAAAGTAGGTACTTTCCAAACTCTTATAAATAAAGGAAATATTGTTGCCATCTCTCCAAAGTAAACTCTTAATATCTAGGAAGAGTTGGAACATTTTCTGAACAGGCAGAAATAGCTACTTGGCTGTAGATTTAATGGGAACATTCACATAACTAAAGAAATAATGTATTTGGTAGGGACAGGAAACATTAAGAACAAAGAAAAAGACCAACAGCATCACAATGTTCTATACTGTGCAACAGAGATGCTAAACCTGGCAGATATGTGCATTCAAGTCAACAAATAGGTGTTCTCCAGGCAGTTGACATGTAACCTGGCACAGTATCTTCTATGAAATTCTCTTTAATGGTTAATCATAGACAGAATAATTTGGGAACATCATAATGCAATATCAGCTTCTATCTTTCTTTTGCTTGTATTGTTGCAAAGGCACACTTAAGAATAGACTCAGAGCAGCAATCTTATACCCTCATCTGACATGCATGGTTACCCTGCCTCTCCTCCCACCAGGATGACCTTACCAGAACACAAAAGTACAGAAAGGACACCCTCTCTTAACAATATCTCTTGCACTAACCATGTCAGCTTCATGTTTTCTATTAGTAGCACAGGTTGGCTTAAGCTTCCTTCATTTATCCCAATTCTTCAATACAAAACCTAGTTTCCTATTCTGCTATTTACTTCACCTCCTTTCCCTCAATCTCAGGTAGGCCCACAGATAGCCCAAAGAATTAAATCTTGATTTAGCTGCAGTGATATGGAAATACAGTGCTGACTCTGACCCAACTCTTAACTCTGATCCTCTTTTAAATACCCCAAACATGCATGCACACTCATGTTTACATTAGCAAAGGGATAACCAATTCACCTGGTGCCTCTTTTAGAAAAGTGACAGAAACTTTGGGAAAAGAGAAAATTATACCAGATAATAAGGGAAAATAAAATTTGTAGGAATGTTTCTGTTTTGCACATCAAAATTGAATTTGCTGCAGTAATTATGATGTGTGTGAGACCAATTTCACCTAAGAAAAGACAATATGAATGCCACACTAAGACATCCATTTACAGGAAAACTAGTTATAACTTTAACTATCACTCTCAGTTTAATTTTAACAACATCTATCCCAAAATAAAGTAAAACATTTTATGAAAATGAACAAGAGATCTAATAACATATGGGTGTCTAATTTGGTTATTTAAGAAAAAAATCAGAAATGAACTGAAAGTTCTAAACTTGATTGGTGTTCCTGTCATAAGGATGCAACATTAGTTTGACAACAATTGAAACTCATAGCTTATTATTTTTGTATGGAATTTCCATTAACTATACTGCTTATACTTCTAAGTATACTTATATACTTCTTAGTTTCAGTTCTCTGCTGAAGTAGCTAAATTGGCTTCTTGCAGGAGTTTTTCTTGGTAAAGCCATTTATGAGAAGCTAAAATAAAACAGAATTAAAGCAATTATATAGACCATTCTCAACCCAAATTCTCTCTCTCCCTTTAAAGTTACCACAAATTTCATATTCCCTCTGATAACCTGAGCTAGGGACAGCCTTTTTAAAATAATAGAGTTCATTAATACATTTTAGAATGTTCTAAGGAAGTACTTTGGCTCTCTTCTCACATGAAATTCTTTACTTGCATTATAATAATTAGCAGCAAGGTGTTCATTAAGACAGAATATCCACTGGTGCATCAAATGAGTTCTAAGCCATTCACACCTTAACACAAGCTAATTTAATCAAGAATATTTCTTTATAATACATTACTAAAGAAATGAACATTTGAGATAAAGAAAAAGGAAAAGAGAATTTTTAAAGCAGACACATCAATGAAGAAAAGATCCTTGCGTAGACCACCAATGCAGAGGAATTTAGGGAGCTGAGGTAGCTAGACACCCCCTTCCAACATGTCCCATGGATCTAGCAACCAGAAATATAATAATGGAAAAGGCATCAGTGTCAAATCACATTTATTTTTCCATCCTAGCAAACAGAGTTCTCTGGTGGCCACTTTTTGTTAACACAGTAACATATCCTGAAGAAAAGAAAAAAAAAATGAAATGTTCATGGAATGACCTGCCTGGTCCCTGGCTTTGGTGGAAGCAGAACATTTGCTAAAAAATTATTAGTTAAAAAATAGTTGTTCTTATGACTAAGTCATCATATAGCCTCTTATGAATGATATATCTAGGACAAGTTAGAGCAGCGTGCACAAAGGCTACCACAGGTGTCAAACCAAAGGAGCAGCAATAGACTCCACCTTTCATTTCAGAATATGTGTTTGATTGCACGTGAGTGTCTGTGTGTGCCCAGGAGCTGTAGGGAGAAAGAGCAGGAAGACCAGGCCCTGGTGGCTGGCCTAGGAAGTTACAACATCCTGCTTTTATTCCTGACTCTTCCTTAAAACCTTCAATCTTCAACTTTAGGCGAAAAGTCTAAAAGTTTAGAGCCCATTATTTTGGACTCAATTTGACTTTACTTTTTCCCCTGACAGGTTGAGAAGCATATATCTTGGAGCCAATTGATACTTTTGGCAAACCAATATCAGCAATTTAGCCATGTAAACATTTATCCTAGAGTCTACTAGATCCTCTTTGGTCCCCTGCTTGGAGTTCCATTCCAGGTCTGAAGCTGAACTGATACCTGGATAGCAGTCCTTTAAGAAATGGTAAGTCAGTACCCAGGACCAGCTTATTGGGTCATCCTATGTGACTTCAGTCCCTCACCTTAGCAAATGAAACCCTGCCTTTCTTGGCTCGTTAAAATATAAACATTGCCACATTTTTGCAGAATGATTTCTGTTTTTTCACTTACTAATTTCCTTCACTGGGAGCCTGTAATACTGGAGGGTGAGGAATGGGGAGGATGGAATCTCTTTCCTGCCCCTACCATCCCTCAGTATTCCTTATGACTATATTATTGTGCCCCTATCTCTGTTCCTGGGTCTATTAATCTATTTGCCTTGTGTCTAACTCTGGACTTAAGTTCTTCTCTTTTTACTATCCATAGGCAGATTTCTGAGAGTTGGTACCAAGCTCTGACCAGGACATGCTCTTTTTAAAATTTTATTTCAATTAAAGTTTATATTCATTATTATTTTGTATTAGTTTTAGAAGTACAGTGTAATGATTAGATAATCACATGCTTTACATAGTGTTCCCCACAATATTTCCAGTACCAACCTGGCACCATACATATTTATTACAATATTATTGACTATATTCCTGATGCTGTACTTTACATCTCCATGACTGTTGTGAAACTACGAACTTGTATTTCTTAATCCATTCACCTTTTTTACCCAGTTGCCCAACACCCCTCCTATCTGGCAATCATCAGTTCTCTGAATCTATGAGTCTTTTTTTATTTTGTTTGTTCCTTAGATTCCATGTATAAGTGAGAACATATGGTAGTTGTCTTTCTCTGACTGACTTATTTCATTTAGCATATTTTCTAGTTTGATCCTTGCTGTTACAAATGGTAACATTTTAATCTTTTATATGGAAAAATAATATTCCATTGTATATACTTACTACAGCTTTTCTATCTACTCATGTACTGATGGGCACTTGGGTTGCTTACACATCTTCATTGTTTTAAGTAACACTGCAATAAATACAGGAATATAAATTTTTTCTTTTATTTTTAGTGAATTTATTGGGGGTGACATTGGTTAATAAAATTATGTAGGTTTAAAGTGCAAAAATTCTATAATATATCAACTGTATATTGAATTTTACACTCTCCACCCCAAATTGTTTCCTTTTCTTAATATTTATCACCTCTTTACTCACATCTACCACCCCCATTCCCCTTTCTAGTAATCATCATACTGTTGTCTGCATCATGAGCTTTATCATTTTTGTTTTTGGGTTTTTTTGTTTTATTTTTGTTTTGCTTAAACACTTCACCTTTTTCATGCAGCTCCCAAAGCCGTCCCCTCTGACAACTGTTAGTCTGTTCTCTGTATCTATAAGTCTGTTTCTATTTTGTTCATTTACTTTGTTCATTAGATTCTGCATAGAAGTGAAATCATATGTATTTGTCTCTGACTGACTTATTTCATTCAGCATAATACTCTCCAGGTTTATCCATGCTGTTGCAAATGATAAGATTTTATGCTTTTTTTAAGGCCAAGTAGTATTCCATTATATAATTTCACCACAGCTTTTTTATCTACTCATTTACTAGGGGGCACTTGGACTGTTTCCAGATCTTGTCTATTGTAAATAACACTGAAATTAGCATAGGGGTGCATGTATTCTATCTAATTAGTGTTTTGGGTTTCTTTGGATATATTCTCAGAAGTAGAATCACTGGGTAATATTGTTACAGAGTGGACCAGGGGGTCATGGGGTCCCTCTGTCACTGTGGATTCTTTGCCTGCTGTGAGGGAATTGGAATTACAGCTCTCAATGCCAGAGTTTGGTGAAAAAGAAAGGACCTATTTATTCAAAAGATATACAAATGTAGAGTAATGGTGGAATGTCACCATTAAAAATCTCAAACTTCCTTAAAACATGCACAAACACACACAGTCCTTCCTTCCCCACTTTCCTCAGTCAGGCCAGTCAGAAGTACCATATCTTAAGAAAAAATAGAAGTCTATGGTTCAGTTAGCTTCTGGTTCTTCCCAGTAATCTGTGCTCTGTTGGAAGGTCTCCCACAGTTCCCAGCACCATCAGCTCTGTCACCATGATCTCCAGTTCTTAATCCAAAACCATGTCGCACCTTCTCATGGTCCACCAGTGAGAGTCCTTTTGTTACAGGGTGCAGCCAAGAGGGGGGACCCCAAATGGACATTTGAAATGGGGTCCAGAACTTAAGGTGTCCAGGAGATTTTAAGATGTCTCCATCCCCCCCACCCAGGGTGTGGGTTGGGGGAAGGGACAAATGGAGCAAGGCCATTGAGATCTGTTTTGCATAGCAACAGCCTTGCAGCTACCCTCTGGTGTGGTCATTTAACATATCTACAGCCTTTGGCTGGTTGCATGGATATGTTAAATAGCTGTGATTATCTCTGAGCCAGGGGAATGGAAGTAACTTCCCCACCAAGATGTGACTGGGGGCAGATCCCCCAAGCTACAGCGCCTGCGTGGGAGCTCAGAGAAGATTGGCTCCAGGACATGGGGCCACACCTGCCCAGACTCATGATGGCAGCCCAGTAAAGCTGGAAGGATATGAGTTCTGGCAGGTGAAGCCGAGTGTGGGAGGAGTCGGAAATGAGGCTGCAGAGGAAGATTGGCCGCGGGGATTTAAAACCCAGACTTGGCGGCCATTAGGGGAGAGAGCCATGCGCAACCCTGAGAAGGAGAGCCATGTGCAGCCCTGAGAGAGAGAACCACGCGGCTTTGACGGAATGGAGACTCCTGAATCCCAGAGAGAACTGTGCTGCTTTAGGAGAGAGAACCACGCGGCTTTGTCAGAGTGGGGACTCTCCCCTTCCCGCAGCCCTGAGAGGGAGAACCACAAGGCCTGGACAGAGCGGGGACCCCTGCAGCTTTAGAAGGGGGAACCACCACCTGGTTTTAGCAGAGATCCTGGCGACTCAGCCGAGGGTGCCGGGAACCCAGGGAGGTCTCCCAGTCGAGAAGGAGGACTAACTAAGAACCAGAGGGCTGTCTGAGCCATGGACTCCGTTTTCCTTCCCTGAGATACCGTACTCTGGACTGGGCAAAGGGGGAAGGAAGGAAGGACTGTGTCTGTTTGTGGTTGTTTTGGGGGACTTTGGGATTTTTGATAAAGACATTAGGTCACTACTTTAAGTTTGTATAGCATTAAATAAACATTTCCTTTCCTTTTCACGAATCTCTGGCATTGAGAGACGTCTTTCCTCGGGCGGCGGACATGACGGACCTGGGGTCTTTTAAATAATAGTATATCGTCCCAGGCCCCCCCTTGTTCTGTTCTGTAACAGTTTCACCACTTTCCTTACCACAATGCCTCTTGCATTCTTTCAAACCACTAAGATAGAGCTCTGCCTGGCTGCTACGTCTTGCTTTCCTGCTTCCTAAGTTGTGTAGTTAAAGGAGCCCACAAACCACATGGTTAGCCCCACATGGCTGCAACACCTGGGTTTAAATCCCTGTGTGAATGTTCCTCAGCAACCCCATTTCTTACTCCTCCCAAAATCAACTACACCTTCCAGCACTCCTGGAAGGGTGGGATTTTCCCACCCTTTCTTGCCTGCCATAGTTAGTTCTAACAGGTGTGATTCCGTGATGTAGAGCAAACCATTTCCAAGTTCTCAAGCAAGCACTGTAAAGGGGAATTGCCTTCCAGTTACAGCATGGTTAAAGTCACACCCATCTCCCTAGCTCAAAGCACTCAACAGCTAATTAATATATCTATGAAGCTAGCCAGCTGTTATAGATATTCAAAACAACTATTTTTGCATATCAGGTAGGAAGCTGGGCAACTGATGTTATGCAAAATAACTCTTAATGGCTCTACTCCATGTGTCCCATCCCCCAGTCCAGACTTGTGAGGGTGAGGATATCCTATATTTTTACATTTTCTGGATACCCCAAGTTCGGGACCCCATTTCAAATCCTTTGTTTGGGGGCTCCTGGCCTGCACCCGATTACAAGGAAGTTCAACTTTTAGCTTTAGGAGAAAACACCATACTCTTTTTCCACAGTGACTACACCAGTCTTCATTCCCACCAACAGTACGAAGGGTTCCTTTTTCTCCATATCCTTTCCAGTAGTTATTGTTTGATGATTTATTGATAATATCTATCCTGACAGGTTTGAGGTAATATCTTATTGTGGTTTTAATATGCATCCCTCTGCTAATTAGTGACATTGAACATCTTTTCATATGTCTGTTAGCCATCTGTATGTCCTCTTTAAAGACGTGTCTATTCAGAACTTTTGCCTATTTTAAAATTTGGATTATTTGTATTTTTGACATTGACTTATATAAGTTCTTTATAAATTTTAGATATTGACCCCATATTAGATATATCATTGGCAAAAATTTTTCCCATTCTGTAGAGTAACTTTCATTTTGTTATTAGTTTCCTTTTCTGTGCAAAAACTTTTCAGTTTGGCATAGTCCCATTTGATTATTTTTCTTTTGTTTTGCTTGCCCAAGGTGATATGTCTTAAAAAATATTCCTATGAAACAGCAAGTTTTGGCAAAGATGTAGAGAAAAGGGAACTCTTGCACACTGTTGAGAATGAAGACTGGTGCTGCCACTGTGGAAAGCAGTGTGGAGCTATCTCAAAAAATTAAAAACAGAACTGCCTTATGACCCAGCAATTCCACTTCTGAGAATTTATCTGAAGAAACCCAAAACACTAATTAGAAAGAATATATGGGATCCCGTGTTCATTGCAGTGTTGCTTACATATAGCCAAGATTTGAAAGCGGTCCAAATATCCATCAATAGATGAATGGATAAAAATTTTTTGGTAAATTTACAAATACTACTTTGTTGTTAAAAAATAAAATTTTACCCTTTGTGACAATATAGGTGGATCTGGAGAGAATTATGTTAAGTGAGATAAGCCAGTCAGAGAAAGACAAGTGCTGTATGATTTCACTTATATATAAGTGAAATTTAATAAAAAAAAAGAAATAATAGGCAAAATAATGACAGACTCATAAATAGTAAGTAGTCTAACAGTTATTAGGGTGGACTAGAAGGCTGCCTATCATGTTGCTTTGATTACTATGACTTTGTAGAATAGTCTGATATCAGGTAGCGCGATTCTTCCAACTTTGTTATTCTTTCTTAAGATTGCTGGGATTATTTGTGTTCTTTTGTGATTCCATATAAATTTTTGAAACATTTGTTCCTGTTCTGTGGAATATATTATTATTTTTTATAGGAATTGCATTGAATTTATACAATGCTTTGGGTTGTATGCACATTTTCATGTTAACTCTTCCTATCCACAAATGCTTTATACAATTCCACTTATTTCTATCTTCCTTAATTTCTTTCAGTAGTGTCTTATGGTTTTCCAAATATAGATCTTTTTTATCCTTGGTGAATTTATTTCTAGGTATTTTATTTTATTTTTGATGCTATTGTAAATGGGATTATTTTCTTAGCTTCTCTTCTTGATAGTTCATTACTGATATATAAAAATGCAACTGATATCTGGGTATTTATTTTGTATCTTGCTACTTTATTGATTTATTTATAAGTTCTGGTAGGTTTTTTTGTTGTTGTTGCTGTAAACTTTGCATTTTCTATATACAGTTTTATGTCATCTTCAAATAATGATAGCATTACTTCTTTCTTTCTAATTTTATGCTTTTTATTTCTTCTTTTTGTATGATTTCTGTGTCTAGGACTTCCAGTACTATGTTGAATAAGAGTGCTGAAAGTATATGTCCCTGCCTGTTTCTGATCTTTAGGAAAGCAATTTAGTTTGTTTGACTGTTGAATATGGCGTTGGTTATTGGTTTGTCATATATGGCCTTTATTATGTTGAGCTATTTTCCCTCTATTGCAACTTTCTGAGAGTTTTTATTATAATAAAGGTGTGCTAGATTTTATCAAATGCTTTTTCTGAATCTATTAGTATAATCATGTAATTTACATCCTTCAATTTTTTATGTGATGCATCATTTATTGAATTATAGATATTGTATCAAGCTTGCATCCCTAGAATAAATCCCACTAGGTCATGGTACATCATCTTTTCACTGTATTGCTGAATTCAGTTTACTAAAATTTTGTGTCTATGTTCATCAGAGGTGAACAGATTTTGAGAAATTTTGTGTCTATGTTCATCAGAGATATTGGCTCATGTTTTCTTTATAGTGTCTTTATCTGGTTTGGGAATTAGGATTATTTTATCTTGGTAAAATTAACTTGGGAATCTTCTCTCCTCTTGAATTTTTTAAAAATAGTTTGAAAGGAGTAGGTGTTAGTTCTTCTTTAAATGTTTGGTATAATTCACCCTTAAACTGTCAGGTCCAAGACTTTTGTTTGCTGGCAGTTTATTGTTTACTGCTTCAAGGTAATCAGTCTGTTCACATTTTCCGATTCTTTTTGATTCAGTTTTGAAAGATTGTATACTTCTTGGAGTTTATCCATTTGAACAGAAATTTAGAAAATTTGTACAATTTTTGTCCAGATTGTCCAATCTGTTAACATATAATTGTGTATAATATTTTGTTTACAATTGTTTATACTTTTATGGTATTAGTTGTTCCTTCTCTTTTATTTCTGATTTTATTTATTTGGCTTCTCTCTATTTTTCTTGATAAGTCTAATTAAAAATATGTCATTCTTCTTCATCTTTTCAAAGAAAAATCTACTGGGTTCATTAATCTTTTGTAATTTCTTAGACTCTGTTTTATTTCTTCTCTGATTATTATTTCCTCTATTCTACTCCCTTTGAGATTTTTTGACCTTTCTCTAGTACTTTTAAGTGTAAAGTTGAGTTGCTTTTTTAAATTCTTTAATGTATTTTTTCCATTACCTTTTACCCCGATAGTCCCTTCCCTCCAACAATCACCACACTGTTGTCCATAAAGTTAGATTGTTTGAATATTTATTTCTTAATGTAGGCTTGTATGCCTTTGAATTTTAATCTAGATCTGCTTTTGCTATGTAATAAATTTTGAACTGTTGTGTTCTCATTTTCATCTGTTTCAAGGTATCTTTTGATTTTTTAAATCTCATTGTTAACCTATTCTTTAATAACATGCTATTTTGCCTCCATGTCTTTGTGTGTTTTTCAGTTTATTTCCTGTGATTAATTTCTACTTCAATATCATTGTGGTCAAAGAATATGGTTGATGATTTCAGTCTTCATAAATTTACTGAGACTCGTTTGTATCCTAACACAGGGTCTATCCTAGACAGTGTCCCATGTGAACTTGAAAAGAATGTATATTCTGCCACTTTGGATGAAATCCTCTGAAGATATCAATTAAATCTATCTGATTAAGTATGTAATGTCAGGCTGCTGTTTCCTCATTGATTTTCTGTCCATCCATTGATGTAATGGGATGTTAAAAATCCCCCCCCCCCATGACTGCATTACTGCCAATCTCTCCCTTTATCTCTGTCAATATTTGCTTTATACATTTAGGTGCCGCTATGATGGGTGCATAAATGTTTACCAGGGTTATATCCTCTTGTTTGATTGCTCCCTTTATCATTACATTGTGTCCTTCTTTGTCTCTTACTGTAGTTTTTGTTTTACAGTATATTTTGATAGATGAAAGTATTGCTACCCCAACTTTTTTATTTCCAATTGCCTGAAATACCTGTTTTCATCCCTTTACTTTTAGACTGTGTCTATTTTTGTTCTGAGGTGAGTGTCTTGTAGATAGCATACATATAGGTCTTTGTTTTTATGTATTCAAATGCTCTATGTCATTTGATTGCAACATTTAAGCCATTTACATGTAAAGTGATTTTGCTTGGTGCATATTTATTACCATTATATTCTTTATAATGATGCCCTTTTTTTTTTCCTTTTTCTTCTTCTTCTTCAAGGAGACTCTTTAATATTTCTCTAATGATGGTTTGGTGGTAACAAACTCCTTTAGTTGTTTGTTGCCTTGGAAGCTCTGTATTTCTATTTTAACTTTAAATAATAACCTTGCTGGGTAAAATAGTCTTGGTTATAGATTTTTGTTTTTCATCTCTGAATATTTCATGCTTATCCCTTGTGACCTGAAATATTTCTGTAGAGAAATTATCTTACAGACTATTGGGAGCTTCTGTGCAGGTAACTGTCTTTCTCATTTTGCTTTTAATATTCTCCAATTGTCATTAATTTTTGCCATTTTAATTACTATGTGTCTTGGTGTTATCCTCTTTGGTTTCATCTTGTTTGTGACTCTGCACTTCCTGGACTTGTGTGTCTTTTCCTTTACCAGGTTAGGGAAGTTTTAGCCTTTATTTCTTCAAGGAGGTTCTAAAACTCTTGGTCTCTGTCTTCTCTTTCCATTATCACTGTAATGAGAATGTTGTCTTGAAGGTCCCTTAAATCATTTGTTTGTTTGTTTGTTTGTTTGTTTTTCACTACTGTCATTTGGTGTTTCCTGCTGCCTTCTCTTCCAAATTGTTGATTTAATCCTCTGCTTCATCTAACCTACTGTTTTTTCCCTCCAGTATCTGAAGTATTCCTAAAGTATTCATCAGTTCAGATATTTTATTCATTATTTCTGGCTGTTTCTTTTTCATGGTTTCTGGGTTTTTTATGCTTTTGAAATGGATACTGTTTCTTGAATTTCTCAATAAATTCTTTGAGCATCTTTATAACTGTTGTTTTGAATTCTTTATCTGGAAAAGTTCTTACCCCTTTTTTATTTTCCTCTTTTATTCATTTGTGGTATATTTCTTTTCATCCCATTTTGGCTGCCTCTCTGTGTTTTTCTCTATGTACCAAGTAGGTCTCTTATGTTTCCCAGTCTTGGTAGGTTGGTCTCATGTAGTAGGTGTCTTTGGAACCCAGTAGCACAGTCTACTTGATCACCTGAGTTGAGTTCTCCAGGAATATTTCTTGTGTGATTTATGTGAGCTCTGTTGTTGCAACTGAGACTTGATTATTATTGGGCTATTCATGCATAGGATCAATCTGCACATTGGGTGACTTTGTGGGTTGACCCCAAACACAGTGTACAAACTGTCTTGTGGGTACTGACTTCACAAAGTGGTATTACTTCAGCAGAACTTGGTGCCTGCCAAGTTCTCCCTTTGGATATACCCATTATAAAGCTACTTGGATCCTGCTTTGATGCTCTCTGAAGCTGGTCGCTGGGTATGTCTGCTCTGAGAACTCTTAGGAGTGACTCTGTTGCAGGTCAGTAGCAGCTACTCCCTATGACTGGTACTGGAAAATCTGTTATGAGCTTTGAAGCAACCTACAGTTTGTGATTCTCTATAGGACCTTTGTGTGTGTGATAAGAATCAAGCTGCACCCCAAGGGTGGCTACCACCAGTACCGAACCAGGGGCAAGTCAACAAAATTCATGTGTCACACTAAAATCTGACTCTACTTTTCTCTACCTGTTGGCTACCTGCCTATAGTCTCAGTCACTGATAGAGACTCTGGTGGTTCAATAGATTGATACAGGTTCAAAGTGAGGACCAGTGGCTACTCAGAAAAAGTCTCCAGGTATACCCAGTTTAGCTGCCCCCTGCTGGGTGCCTGCAGACATTTGTGGTGGCCTGGGGTCTCAGGGAGTCATTAGGGTGAGGTCAGCAGAATTTATCAGGTCCAAAAAAAAACTGGCTTTGTGAAAATAAGCCTCTGCATTGGTAGGGCATGTGAGGGAAAAATTGCCTCAGTTTTAGAGCCACACACCTCAGTCTTTATCAGAGTTTGTCAGGAGCCCAAACTCAGCAGGGCATTTCCACCAGAAGTCAGGATGGTGGGGCTAGTAGATCTCCTGTAAAGGGTTGATTCTGGTCTACCTTGGGAGAAAAAAGGGAGAATGGCTCTGTCTCAGAGCCACAACTCAGTATGTCTCACATTCCACCCTGACCTCCTGGCCAGCTCCTGCTTAGTGATCAAGGACACTAGGAATTGAGAGTGTGCGGTCACTGGGAGTCTGGAAGGTAGGTTCCAAATATCTGGTGATGGTGAAGCACCAGTCAGGTTCATGAGAAAGTGGGGAAAATAGCCATAGCCCCTATTTCAAAGACACTCCACTTGGTCACCAACACCCCATTAGTCTGCTTAGGCCTCTACACCCTAGCCCAGGCAGGGCACCAGTCTCTTAGATGGATCAACAGAAAGTCTAGAGGGTGGGGTTATTGCATTCCCTCAGTCTGAATCCTTAACATGGAGAGTTCTACACATAAGAAAGGTGGTGTCGACTGTGTGGGAGAGGGACTCTGCAGATCCTGTTGGCTGTCTTTTCTGCTGTTTCCCTAGAGACACTAACTCCAATCTCTCTTTACATGATTCTAGTTTGCTCCATCCTCCCTCTGCCCTCTTTCTCCCAGAGAAAAGTGTGAGTGTCTATGAAAAAGAATTCATGTTTTAGCCCTTTAAGAGGGTGTCTGTGTTTCTAACAGACTCATCTTTCACTTTGGTGGGCAGAATCCCTGCTGCTTTTCACAGCCAGGTGTTATTTAGTTGCCTCTTCCCAGCCCTGGTGCTTTAAGATGGGGAGCCAGCTTGGGGTTGAGACTCCATGCTTCTCAGGGTAAACCTTTGCAGCTACAATATTTTTCTGGAATATTAGACATTGCCCCTGGAAGTGGAGCAAGCCTTTTTGAGTCTCTGCCCTTCCTACCCACCCCCTCTTTTTTTTTAATAAATCTTTGGTTATAATATTTTTCTTCAGCTAGTCTTCAGTTTGTTATTCAGGTTGATTATTTATTTATTTATTTTTATTTTTAGAAAGAGGGGAAGGAGGAAGAAAGAGAAGGAGAAAAACATTAATGTGTGGTTGTCTCTCACATGCCC
This sequence comes from Phyllostomus hastatus, assembly GCF_019186645.2. NCBI lineage: Eukaryota > Metazoa > Chordata > Mammalia > Chiroptera > Phyllostomidae > Phyllostomus > Phyllostomus hastatus. Next base: position 101,806 of record NW_025333554.1, read on the forward strand.
CCAAAGGGACCTGGCCCGCAACCCAGGCATGTGCCCCAGCTGGGAACTGAACTGGCAACGCTGTGATTCACAGGCCAGCACTCAATCCACTGAGCCATACCATCCAGGGTTGAATGTTCTATATTTTAGTTGTAATTCCAGTTGTGTCCTGGGAGAAGGTAAGTTCACCTTCCATCCACTTCACTGCCATTTGGAATCACCTATATTCTTTCCAACTGGTATTTCAGGTTACTTTGGATATATACCCAGAAGTGGATTCACTGGGTCACAAGGCATTTTCATTTTTAATTTTTTGAGGACTCCCCACACTGTGTCCATAATGGCTGCACCAATCTGCATGTGATAAGTAATTATAACTAATAATTTTGAGAATAAATACTGGAAGAATTTGTGTTCTAAGTGTCTCCCTTAGAATTCAAATTAGAAGTTTGCTTTAGTGACTAAATAAAGGTCTAGCTAAGTGGAAATACTAATGTGCAGAGAGGCCCTTAGATGATATTTGAAGGTTGATCTGGCTTTATAAGAGGTTATAGGAACAAACTACTCATTTCCAATATTGGACTAATATCAGTAAGCATAATATGAGGGGGGACCCCAGAAAATGGAATTTATTTTTTAAAAATTGTGTATTTATTCTTACACGTTTAAACTTCAGTCACTTTCAAAGTACTCTCCATTTGATGCAATACACTTATGGAGACTTTTTATCACTGCTTTAAACAATTTTTTAATTCATCAATTTGATGGCTTTTGGCTTCTGAAATTCTTTTGTATCACCTCTTCCACTCAGCAAAATATTTCCCTTTGAGGACTTTTTACATCTGGGAAAACAACAAACAAAAGAAGTCACTCAAGGTGAGATTGGGTGAATGGGCAAAGTGAGGTGTAGGGGTCATGCTGTTTTTGGTCAATAACTACTGAAAACTCAGTGTGGTGTGGGCAGGTTCATTATTATGAAATGGGCAAATGTGTTGAAAAAGCCTTAAAAAATTCACTGAAGCTGAATGTAGCCTCACACAACACTAGCTGGTACATTTATATGAACGGGTTCTTAGCCTGTATTACAAGGGGCCCTCCCTACCAAAGATAATTCTGGTTTGTTTGATTTTGGGGGATTCCCCCTTGTAGAATGATTTTCATTAAACTCTTAACTTGATCAAACTATTTGTATTGTTTGTGGAACTAAATCTGCATCCAGGATAGGCCTATGGTTTTATAGTTTAAACAATGAGTGAGCATGGTGGATAGTAGACAAGGAGTAATTAACCAAGTAATCTGCATAACACAACTAAATATAGTCCCTTCATTTTTATTATATTTAATAATTAATTTCTGCTTCTTTATTAAAAATTATTTTGTTCCCAAAAGTTAATCCTTAACTCTGATGTTTCTTAAAAGACAATATATGCTGCTCTTGAGTTGAAATCAGAATTTTTTACTATTAATATTACTTCATTAAACACCAGTTATTATACAGTGATATCAAGGACAGATATCACTTGATAGTTTGTTTTTCCTCCAAGGAAAGAATATATTACTGGTAAGCCAGTTACACTTTTTGTACTGTAAACAAAGGTGTGGTCTGGACACTTTGCATGTAATCCTTTTAACAAATATATAATGTATTACTCATCTTTATTTATAGACAGATAGTGACTTACCCACACTGAAAAAACTTTTTAGTGATAAAGGAGCTATATACAGATATTTTCTATAGACAATCATATTTAAATATTTGAAATACAAATAAAATTGCTAGAAACATAGTAATGGAGTGCAGTTATAGCAATCTTCAAATGTATTTAATCAGTGAGCATTTTATGCTTTAGAATAGTGATTCTAAAAGTTAGTGTATATTAGAAAAATAGGTTATTGTTAAAAATTTGTATTCTTTGAGCTGAAAATAAGAAATTCTTATTGTATAGATCTGAGGTTCATTTTAATAATAAACTATATAATAATGATAAATAATAAATAATAATCATTTAATAATAGATCCCACATGTCACAAACAATTTCAGTGGAAAGCATAGACAGACTACTCATAGTCTTGTGTTTGAAACAGTGACAAAAATCTCTTTAAACATTAAATAAAATAGTGTATGTGAAGTGCTTATCATAGTACAGTAACATAGAGGGGCCACAAGAAAACTTAGTTCCATTTCTGTTCAAATACATAGTGACCACTGGCTATAGAAGATGAGTATATTTTTTGTTTCTGGACTTGTAGTGACACAAGTAGAATATAGACATGGATATCATTGGCAGAACTGACAATTTTCTTGGGGAAGCATGATGGCTTAAGAAGGATATGATCACTCCTTCCACTATCATCCACAAACATGTTGGGCAAATCCACTCTCCCAATGATTTAGACCAAGGTCTTGTCCTCATTTTTGACACTGTTCTTTCATACTCCACATCTAACATATCTGTACTGTATCCAGAGTCTGACTCTCCCATCATTCTACTGTCTGCACCCTGACCAGAGCTAGTTGTTCTTGCTGCATTCAGTGGCCAGAACTATTTTATGAAATATGTCAGATGTCAGATCATGCCGCATCTCTGCTTAATTCCCTCAATTCTTTCCATATCATTCAGAAATAAAGCCAAAGTCATTATTTTTTTTAATGGTTGGTCATATTTCCTCCCCAAATACATCTTCAGTTTTCCTTAGCTCCCTGTGCTACAACCATGGCATTCTCCTTGCTGCACTTAGATAGGCCCTGCCACCTCCACCTCAAGGCCATAGCTAATGCTCTTTTCTCTGCCTGAATGTTCTCTCTTAGATAGCTGAGTGGCTTACTTTTTCCTACTATCAAAAGTCTGGACTTACTGTCACCTTTTAGCAAGTTTCTCCCTGAGAACCACATTTAAAATAGGAGCTCTTACACCTCGGACACTCCCTAGTTCTTTTTCTGGCTTACTCCCTTTCTCAGTAATTATCATTTAAAGTAGATACTGCAGTTTACTTTATTTACTAATTGTTATTTTTTATTTCTTCTTTCTAACACAGTATGAACAAGAATGGGGATTTTTGTCTAATTCACTGACCCAGTAGTAGGATATAGAACCATACACATGGTTATCACACAATAAATTTATGAGTGAATAAATGAATGAATAAAAGAAATACTGAATAATAATATATTAAGTAAATTATTTTTAAATAATGGCTGTATTGCTGTTCAGTATAGTCAAGGTTTTATAGTAAATACTTCATACAAATTATTTATTTTAATCAAAACAATAGTATCTTGAGGTATTTCAAGGTAAGCATTTACAAATGAAAATCAGGTTCAAAAATATCAAAAAAGTTAAGTCTATTTTGTGATAGTAAGTAATATGATAGGTATTTAAAAGAAGGTCCACTTAGTTCTAATGCATATGCTGGCTTTTCTGAAGGAAGTTTTCTCTAATATCCTTTAAAAGATTCTAGGATTTTTTAAGATGGCAGCAAGATAGGTAGGAGTGGAGACCACTTCGCCCTGCACATAGGTGAAACACCTAGCCGATCTTCTGAGGAACAAAGCAAACAGCCAACAGTATTCCATCATGGATGAAGATTGGAGACCAAAAATTATAGAGGACATAGAAAAATTAGACAGTAGGGAGAGTGCTTCAGGACAACAAGGTCCCTGGGTCCAATGTGGGGACCAGGACAGCAGCAGACCTAGGCTCGGTGCCCCCCCGGGTCTGCCACAGGATTCTTGGGTGAGAGCCGGGTCAATGGCTCCCTCTCCTGACAAACAAGGTTTGAACAGAACCCGGAGAGACCTGGATGCTTGAAGTCACAGGGAGGGGAATGAAGACTAAGTGGCAAACACGTGGGGGCTTTGTGCACCAGCTGAGGTGAGTTAAGAGTTGGGCCAGGATGGGCCCTGACCCTGATAGTCCCCAGTCTGGTTTAAGAACTGGGCTGTGTGAGAGGCCAGGCCCTTGTATGGAGTGGCAGGCTTGAGCAGGAAGAATCTTTGAAAAAGAAAATGTGAAAAAAGGGACACTGGATGGCTGTTTGAGGAATTCTCCTGCAGCAGCCACCCCAGCCTTCTCCCGACGCAGCTGCACTGCACTCCCAGGTGGTACAGAAGGCCCCACACTCACACTCAAAGCCCTGGAGAGAGTGCACACCCTAACCTGGAGGACCACAGTCTGATTGCCCTGCTACACCACACCCTGAGGCCCTGGACATAGCATTCATTCAACCCCTGCACCCCCAGGGAAACAGCAGAGGAGGCATTCACCAGCATCCAGGTTGGCACCCCTTCCCGGCAGGGCTGACTTTCTCTCTAAGAGGAAGGCGCAGACACCCCTGCAGAGAAGAACTGCAGAGCTCAGGGAGTAAGACATCCCTAAGAAAGACTTAACTCAGTGGGAGGGGCTGAACTAGCCTGAAGGGGCGCTGAGAGTTCCTAGCATCTAGGACAGCAAAGAACAAGAAAGTGGTGTGTGAGTTGCCGCTAATTAGTGAACCTCAAGGACAGCGCAACCGGTAGATTGAAGGCCTAGGCTGGGTGCAGAAGGGCACTGGGGGCCCAGTAGCAGACTGAGGAATTGGGCTGGAGGCTGGTCAAATGCAGCTCAGGAAGGGAGAAAAGTGAAACCAATCCCCCCTTGGTCTGTGGCAGCCAGAAAGACCAACAGAACTGGCTTGCCCAGTTTGAAGCCAGCAGAAGTCTTTTTTTTTAGTATTTTTTTTTCTTTTAACTCCTTCTTCCTCCCTTTCCTTCTTTTTCTTTTTATTCCTTCTTGTGCTCTCTCCCCTTTTATCTCTTCTTCCTTCCTCCTCCTTCTTCTTTTTTTAATTCCCACAAGTGAGACAATAAAACTGGGAACTGTGAAAAAAAACAGAATTGGACCCAAAGAGGGGTCAACACAACAGCTGAGACAGTGAGACAAATTTCACATTGCTACTCTAGAAAACTTGCAAGTTATTGTATATGTCTTATTATTTTTTCATTATTCTTACTCTTTCATTTTATAAGTATTTTTTTTTTATTTCTCTTCTTTCTGTTCAGTCTTCACTTGGCTGGTTAAATTGCATTGTTTGACTGGTTTCCCTTGTTCTCTCTTTCATAGTGTATTTTTAATTTACTGTTTTTCACTTCACTTGTGTTCCATTAGCACACTACTCTAGACTTCTTATCCTTATAATCTAGATCATACAGATTCTGTTATATGATTGTTGCTCCATTATTATTGTAAATAATTGCTGTTCCATACAATTGTAAATACTATACAATACCCCTCCCAGGTCTTAGCCCACTTCACTGTTTCCTGAACTTTATTACTCTTGTGGCTAACTCTATTCTCTCACACACTTCACCTATTTTCTATCTGTTACTCTCACTTTACTTCATAATTTGACTTCCCACAAGCTCATTGTTTTCTAGATCCAACTCAAAATGCTTCCCCTCCCCACAAGAGTCTTATTTACTTTCCACCTTTTCTAAAAAATGGCTAGTTGGTTGGAATATCACGGTTAACACTATACATATCCAAAAGATCTCTTATCTCTTCTCTACAGGTTGGTACTTTAAATATCATAGAATACACTGCTGCTATCTTAAACCATTTTGCCTTCCCCCTCCAACTGATGGGAAAAAAAAAGAGTAGGTGGAAGCTGTGAACACCAGGACACCTGCTGGAAGAGGAAACCTATCAACAAAGAAACCACCAACAGGAAAAAAAAAAACAAAATATATGAAGAACTCACTTGACTCCACTCTAAGAAGACAAGAAACCCAATTAAAAAGTGGACAAAGGACTTTAACAGACACTTCTCCAAGAAGGACACACAGAGGGCCCAGAGACACATGAAAAGATGTTCTAGCCATCAGAGAGATGCAAATTACAATCATAATGAGATACCACCTCACACTGGTGAGAATGGCCATTATAAACTAATCAACAAGCATTAAGTGTTGGAGAGGATGTGGAGAAAAGGGAACCCTAGCGTACTGTTGGTGGGATTGCAGACTGGTGAAGCCACTGTGGAAAACAGTATGGAATTTCCTGAAGAAACTAAAAATGGAGCTTCCTTTTGACCCAGCAATTCCACTGCTTGAATTATACCCCAAAAGCCCTGAAACACCAGTCCAAATAAACCCATGCACCCCAATGTTCATAGCAGCACAAGTTACAATAGCCAAGTGCTGGGAGCAACATAAGTGCCCATCAGCAAAAGAGTGGATCAGAAAACTATGGTATATTTACACAATAAGCAGCAGAGAGAAAGTAGCTCCTACCCTTTGAAACAGCATGGATGGAACTGGAGAGCATTATGCTAAATGAAGTAAGCCAGGTGGTTAGGGACAAATACCATATGATTTCACCTTTAACTAGAACATAATCAATAAAAGATAAAAGCAAACTAAGTATAATCAGGGACATTGAAATTAAGAACAATCTAACAATATCCGAGAATAGCTGTAGGGAGGAGGGTTTTCAGGAACTACTATGAAGTACACATGGACAAAATCAAGGAGGAGGGTGGAACCAGGGGAGGGATGAGGGTTTGTCTGGGCTGGGTGGGAGTGGCAGGGAAAAAAATGAAGACAGATGTAATTGAGCACAAGAAAGTAACTTATGAAAAAAAAAGATGCTAGCTATATGGTATAGTCATGGATAACGAAATCTCCTGATTTGATAAGTTTATTTAATTAACTTTAACAGAATTTATATATTTGGGATAAAACATATTTGAGATAAAAATGTCATTGTCAAAATCTTATTTATTTTTACGTAATATTGCCACAAAGTTTATTACATACTAATAAAATTTTATATTGCTACATCTGTATTTCTTTGTGCAGTTAATCAGGAAAGTAAAGCATTAATGACATGTTAAGATTCTACAAGCTTGCCATTCCTTTACTAGGCAATAACTGTGCTTGATTAAAAAAATTGGAGTATTAATATGTATTTACTTAATATCAATGAACTGTGTCAACAGGGCTTATAAGTCATGGCTATTGAATCTTCTTTTTTTTTAAAAAAATTTACTCTTGTTCTATTACAGTTGTTCCAATTTTTCCCAAGTTGCTCTCCCCTGCCCTGACCACATGCTCCCTGTTGTTCATGTCCATGGGCCACCCATACATGTTGCTTGACTAGACCCATCCCCTTCTTTCCCTCTTCTCCTCTTCACCCTTCCCCCTGGTCACTGTAAGTCTGTTCCTTGTTTCCATGCCTCGGGTTCTATTTTGCTCATTTTGCTTTGTTCATTAGGTTCCTGTTTTAGGTAAAATCATATGGTATTTGTATTTCACTATCTGGCTTATTGCACTTAGTATAATACTCTCCAGTTCCACCCATACTGTTGTAAAGGTAGGAATTTCTTCTTGTATAAGTTTGACTGATTGGACTAGGTGACTCATATGTTAATATTCTCTTCTAGCTGTCTTTAAACATACTATGTTGTCAATAATATATCTTTATGTAAGTTATCTCCCAAAAAACTCCCTGCCCCTTTCCTTTATCTCCTCCCAAAGTTTTTGGTGTTCCATGGCCCAATAACACATTCTTATTATCTATAAACTTTCTTTGTTATATTTTTTAATTCACATTAATCTCCCTCTATCGTTAGTTAAAGAGTTTTCTTTCTATTTATAAACATATATTCATTAAAGTTACCAAATTCCTATTCTGTGGCAAGCTCAGAATTCTCTCAGATGCAACCATTAATATGATATAATCCCTGCTCATATGAAATATACAGTTTTTGGTGTGTATTTAACTTTATTTATTGAAGCATTGCTTGGACATTTACAATATTCTGTATTTTTACATCCAGAATATAAATATAAATAAAATATTGTGCTTGACCTTTAAGAGTTTGCAATCTAATGAGGGAGAAATGCACATAAACCTATGATCACTGCATGAAGTGGTTGATACTATCTTTGAAATAAATACAGAATGATGACAAAGATTAAAAAGCACAAAACCAGTTTGGGAATGGTAAGGCCAAGAAAAGAAAAGGAAGATGATACTTGAGATAACCTTAAAGGATCATATTACTAAGTTCAGCCAGGGCTGACAAGTTAGAATTATTTCACTCATTGTTTTTTGTTTTCCTTTCCCACCTTAAGAGATATTAAGCTTTCAGTAAACAGAAAACATAGTCTGCCTCAAATAGTAACACAATATAAGACTTTACAGTAAAGTTTCAATTACTATTTTCTGAGTGAATGCATTAAACAATTAATAAAAGTGCTATTTAGGAAATGGACAATTATGTACCATTCATGGCATTTGCTTTAGCTGTTTTAAAGACATAATTTTGTCCCTATTTGGGCCCCTCATAGAAATATGAAAAAAAAATCTGTTTCTCTATTGTGCCAACATGTGTTGTGAAAAGAATGACAGGAAAAAAAAAATAACAAGTCAGTGTAATATATGTTGTCTAAGTTTATGACCTTTCAAAAATTCTTTCCTTCTTAACTTAAAGTTTTGCTTTTCTTATGTGCTAACCCCACAGGTGAGGCGATTTCTTTGCTGTGATCCTTTCCTGTCACTGTCATCTGTGTGTTTTTCCTAGTGGGGTCAATTGCAGCACATATAACCTTCTGAGGGTACATGGAGGCAGAGAAATGAATCTATTCTCCAACACATTTGGCAACATAAAATATGAGAAAGGGCTTTTAGGTGAGAACATGTCCCTAAAAATACCTCATCATTATATTACAGTCCTTTCATTTTTTCCTGTGTGAATTCAGTCCCTCACACATGTGGAATCAGGAGGCAGAAAGGTGGTTTCTGTCTAAGGAACTAATTAGTTGTGTTGTCTCAAAACTCCTTTCGTATAATATGAAGAATGAGTGCTGAGATTTTAATTATGAAATTATTTTAAAATTTCTCCAAAAGATATTTCTAGTCTTCTCATTTCTTTGTGTTCTTAGCCTGTCTTTCTTACCTACACATTAGATGTGGCAAGATTCTTAGGGTGAATATTGCTATTTAACTCTTTTCTTTTTAAATTTAAAATCTTTATTTTTAATATATTTTACTGATTATGGTATTTGCTTAATACCATATGATTTCACCTTTAACAGGAACCTAAACAACAAAACAAACAAATAAGCAAAATATAATAAAATACACTAAAATAGAGAACAGGCTGACAGTGACCAGAAGGGAGAGGGGAGGGATTTCAGGGAAAAAGGGAAAGGGTTTACAGGAACAAGTATAAAGGACACATGGACAAAAACTAGGGGGGAGTAGAAATGGGAGGGAGGTGGGCAGGGATGAGGGGTGGACTGGGATGGGAGTAAAAGACAGAAAACCGTACTTGAACAACAATGAAAATAAAAATTAAAAAGTATATATTTTATTAATTATGCTATTACAATTGTCCCATTTTTTCCTCCCTTTTATTCTCCTCCACCCTGCATACCCACTCCTACCATCATTCCCCTAACTTAGTTCATGCCCATGGGTTGTACATATACATTCATTGGCTTCTACATTTCCCATACTATTCTTAACCTCCCTGTGTCTATTTTGCACCTACTATTTATGCTTCTTATTCCCGGTACGTTTCCCCCCATTCTCTCCCCACCACCCCCACTGCTGACAACCCTCCATGTGATCTCTATTGCTGTGAATCTGTTCCTGTTCTAGTTGTTTGCTTAGTTTGTTTTTGTTTTTGTTTTTGTTTTTGTTTTTGTTTTAGGTTCAGGTGTTGATAGTTGTGTTTGTTGTCATTTTACTATTTGTATCTTTGATCTTTTTTTTCTCCCTTAAATAAGTCCATGTAACATTTGGTATGATAAGGTCTTAGTGATGATCAACTCCTTTACCTTGACCTTATATGGGAATCACTTTATCTACCCTTCCATTCTAAACGAAAGCTTTGCTGGATAGAGTAATCTTGGATGTACGTCCTTGCCTTTCATGACTTTGAACACTTTTTCCAAGCCCCCTTTTGCCTGCAAGTTTTCTTTGGGGAGATCAGCTGAAAGTTTTATGGGAACTTCTTTGTAGGTAGCTGTCTCCATTCCTGTTGGTTTTTTAAAGATTCTCTCCTCATCTTTAATCTTGGGTAATATAATTATGATGTGTCTTGTTGTGTGCTTCCTTGGGTCCAACTTCTTTGGGACTCTCTGAGCTTCCTAAACTTCCAGGATGTCTATTTTCTTTGCCAGATTAGGGAAGTTCTTCTTGACTATCTTTTCAAATAAGTTTTCAATATCTTGCTCTTCGTGTTCTCCTTCTGGCAGCCCTATGATTGGGATGTTGGAACATTTAAATTTGTCCTGGAGGTTCTTAAGCCTCTCCTCATTTTTTTTTTAAATTTTTATTTCTTCATTCTGTACTGGTTGAATGTTTATTTCTTCCTTCTGCTCCCAACCATTGATTTGAGTTTGATTTCCTTCCCTTCACTGTTGGCTCCCTGTACATTTTCCTTTATTTCACTTTTCATAGCCTTCACTTTTTCCTCTGTTTTGCAACCATACTCAATCATTTCTGTGAATATCCTGATTACCAGTATTTTGAACTGTGCATCTTATAGGTTGGCTATCTCTTCATTGCTTAGTTGCATTTTTCCTGGAGCTTTAATCTGTTCTTTCATTTGGGTCATATTTTTTTGTGTGTCAGTGTAACTGTTATATAGTAAGTGGTGGAGTCTTAGATATTGGCCAAGGTGGGGCAACCCACGTGGCTGCATTGTGGTGCTGTATGTTGGGGAGGGGTCCAAGAGGGAACAATGCTGCTTGCTTGGCTCTCTGACAGCTTTCAGTTACTTCCTCTGCTATCCATAAGCGAATTGTGTCATTTTGGTGCTGATTTCTAGGTGGGTGGTTTTGTGTACATTCTAGGGCCCTGTGGGTCTCCCCAGTGAACTCCAGTGTCCTATGATGCTTGGAGGTTTTCCTACTGGCTCAGCCCCCACAGGATTTTTCAGTCAGGTTTTGAGGCTCTATTTCCTGGCACTGGACCCCTGGGTTGTGTGGTCTGTCTTGCTCCCTAGTTGTTCCTCCTGGTCTATCTGCATGCAAATGTGGTACCACCCAGTCCTCTGGTTGCCATCTTGCTGAAAATCCTCTCTGTCTCAGCTGCCAGACTCTGCCCTTCCTACAGGTGTGGATGAATATTTCTTTTTTAACTCCTTAGTTGTTGGATTTCCATACAGTTCTATTTTCTGGCAGTTGTGTTTATTTTTAAATTTGTGGTTTCCTTTAGTTTGTGTGAGGAGGCAAAGTATATCTAACTATTCTTCCATTTGGCCTGAAATCTATTTAATTCTTTAAGTCTCCACTTAAGTTCCTTTTCTTTTAGAAAGCCCACTGGGATTCTTGTCTGATGTAATTTCACTTCTTGGTGTCTTCTGAACTTCTGCTGTTGTTTATGTTGTAATCAGGTATCTCCTTGTCAGTACCCTCAGCTTTGTTGTAAATGACTTAGCATAGGAAATCTGACTATCATGTCCTGTATATCTATAATTTAATAGCTGCTCCATAAACATTTGTACATGAACAAATGAATAAATATGCTGTTACCTGCTCATTAAACACACATTAAATGCATAAATTACATGCACTGTGATATCACTCCATTATAATAATCTGTATTTTATATTTTATTTTGATTTTTAACTTTATAATTATAGTATTGTATTATTGCTAATTTAGTTTTTAAATTTTAGAAAAAATTAAATTCTTAATTTTAATCTTTTAAACCTCTAATTTATCTATTCTAATTTAAGAAAACATAAGTCATTGGTCACTAAACAGTATGTGTCTTTATTGTCAAATTATATATTAAAACTGTACCAGTGGAATTGAGTTCTATAGTTTAAAAGTATATATTCTATTATTGTTGTTTTTTGTTTTTGTTTTGCAGATGACTCTATGGCTGCTGAGTGAGAAGCAGCAAAGCTCTCATTTTGCCCCTGTTCAGCCTGTTGTAAACCCCGAGAAGAGAGATTTTCCTTACTTTTCCATGTAACTTCTACTCTTCCTTTAGGTATCAGCTCAGGAATCACTTCTCTGGGATTCTTTTCCTGACCAGTCAACCTAGGCCAAAACCCCTCATGTCTCTTATGACTCTTCTCTGTACAATATTCACAAATGTCAGTTTACATATATTTGGCTGGATACTTAATCTTTCTGTCTCCCCTAATGGTTTTTGAGTTCCATGAGAGCCATTATATATTTTTAAAAAGTTAATAATATTAAGGTTCAAAAAAGAAATTCTGACAGTTGTTCATAAATGAAATAAATAATGTAACTATAGACCATTCTAATTAATTTTCAAAAACCTAACTAAGAGAGCCCTGACAGGATAGCTGAGCTGGTTGGAGGCAACCTATTGATTTTTTTCTCTCTTACATTGATGTTTCTCCCCTCCCCTCTCTCTCCTCCTTCCTTACCTCTTTCTAAAATCAATAGACATTTCCTCAGGTGAAGATTAAAAAAAACAATCTAGAGTTCACACTTCCAACCACCTCCTTCATCAGGCTCTTAAACCCCATCTACTATACACTTGTACTAATCTCCTCAGGGTCAAGTTCCACACAACCAGGGATATTCCTAGACCCAGAGACTATTGAAATTATTTAAATGAGCAAAACTTGATCATGCTTAGCCTATTTCACCCATTCTTTCTTGCAAAAACCTCAATAAGAGCTCTTACCCACATTTCCCCTTCTCTTTCTCCCTCATGGCTGATCCTGGTGACACCCCATTTTCTCCTTTGCCCCACACCACCATGGCATAAAGTTTACTTCCTCTCTTGGAATCTGGGAGTATAAAAAACTATGGTTTCAATAACAATCATCTCCTCATCATTTGTCCTTACTCTGCCTCAAACATTCTATTAATACATTTTATTTTAAAACAGCAATCACAATTCAATGAGCTAACAATAGGAATGTCTGATTTTTATTGTGCTTTTAAGTGAATTAGTTCCAGTTGATTTTTCTCTTTCTTTACCCATTGATGTTTATTGATTTTAGAGGAAGAAAAAAAGAGAGAGAGAGAGAGAGAGAGGGAAAGAGAGGGAGAGAAACACCAATTGTTTGCCTCTCTATGCTTCCCAACAAGAGACTGAACACACATCCTAGGTACATGTGCCTTGACCAGAAATCAAACCCACAACCTTTTGGTGTACAAGGCAATGCTCAGACCAACTTAACAACCCAGCTAGGGCTGGATTTATTAATTTGGGTTTGAAAATTGTGTCCTCAAAAGGGTAAATGAAGCAGTAATGGAAGCAGGAGGCCAAGGTCAAGTGACTCAAGCATATTATTAGATTGTCACAAAGCGGTGGATGCATCCTGCATATGTATATAGGGCAGATGTTAAAGCATCAAGTTTATAGAAGCTAGAAACATGGCTCATGCACTGCTTGGTGTCTGCTGGAAATGAAGTCAAGTTGGTGAAATAAAACTGAGACATAACACTGAGACTCTCAATCAAATGAAAGTTTTCATTTACATTTGCATGATAGGCATGGAGAATATTTATAAAATTTCACTTTATACCTTTTTCTAATTAAAAAAAATCTATGTACTGTGAAGAGAAGAAAAATTTTTATTATCTTATTTAATTCTCACAACATCACTGTGATATTAAATCAATTGGGCAAATGAGGACACTGAACCTCAGAACAGTTAAATAATTTACTCCAAATTTATATAGCAAATGGCTAGTAGAGCCTAGATATAAAATCTGCTTTCATGTAACATTCTACCTTCTACATTTTGGTGTTCCTACTTAAAGGATCATATATGCCCTCTCAGCATACAGAACATTCTTTGCCTTCCATAAGCAGTGCTTTAGATTATTATATTAAATGAAATAAACCATTCAAGGGGGTTTAAAATATGAACCTCATTCACAAAGAAGGTAGAGTCCATCTGGGAGACAAGGTGTGACTTTCATTGTTAAATAATCAGTTTATTCACCTATGATAGAAGAGTAAAATATGTTATATTGAAATTAATGGCCTGAATCTCTTTTTCTTTTAGAAATTTCATAAAGTGATGCTTAGGGGAGTAGGTGCAACTGTACACAACTAAAGTATCTCTAGTCTAGGCAAAGGAATAAACAAAGATTAGTATATGAATAAATTATCTGCATTATAAATGAACTGACTGGAGAATGTGTCAAAGAAAGAAGATTAAAACATGAAAGGGGAAAAGAGGACATGCAAGACTCTGGAGTCTGAATTTGGAAAGTAAGAGTGAATTTTCAACTATCAAAATGTCTAATATTTAACTGAAAATCGTTTGCATCACTGTGATATAATCTTTCTACATCCCCAAATTTTCAGTAGAATTTGCTGGTAGTCAACAGAAAGAGCCTAAAACCAAGGATGATTAGAAAAGGAGCTATTGGAAATACAACTTTGAGCTAAAATATCTTATTGATCCAGCAGAAACAAGAACTCAGAACCAGAATGAATGTGGAACCACAACATTACAGGGAATGTATAGAAATTAGGATACACTCCATAGGAGATAGAATGCAAGTACATACAACAAAGTGTAGATTGTAATGCCTGGGTACATTGACATCAGAGTTAACTTATTTTGTTATAACCTTGGAAAATTCTATAAATTCTATGATGATTTTTAAGTACTTTTCAGATAATATTTCAGTTACCCTCTGTCTTTCCAAATTTCTCCAAGAGATAAGTACTAAAGAAAAGTGAATAGTAATAATGAAATATGCATTTTTACATTACCACAGCAGCCTATTCTGAATCCCAAACTATTCTGTGAATATATATATATATTACTTTGCTAAAGCAAATATCAGGTGAAAGAAAAATCTGCACACTTATTTCTACTAGACTAGCTGTTCTGCCAGGTCTGCTTCCTGAGTATAAAGATAATATCTTAGTGATTGCTGAGTCTCACTGACAAGCAGAATGGTGGAAAGAACACTAGATGGTGGCTGAATTGAATCATGTTGGGGTTGACTGGACTTGAGTAAGTGACCAATTTTATGACAGAATTATATTCCTTCTGAGTTAGCTAAACATCCAGAACTTGATATTTTTTTCTGGTACTTTTATTCAAAAGACCATTTTGAAGCTTATTCAAAGGCAGACCAGACTCTGTTCCTTAAGGCTGATTTGTTGTTGTTGTTTAATTAATTAATTAATTAGTTAATTTTTATTTTTTTATATTTTATTTATTTATTTCCAGAGAGGGAAGAAAGGGAGAAAGAGAGAGAGAGAGAGAAACATCAATGTGCGGTTGCTGGGGGTTATACCCTGCAACCCAGGCATGTACCCTGGCTGGGAATCGAACCTGCCACACTTTGGTTTGCAGCCTGCGCTCAATCCACTGAGCTATGCCAGCCACAGCTATTTAATTTATTTTTAATAAAATATTATAATTACTTCCAGATATGATTTAGGATTGTAAAATTTTAAAATTTTACAACCTAGCTCTTAGTGTATGAAGAAAGTTGTCATTAATTTATATACTATTTACTACATCAATAGTCTAAGTATTAAGGAAAAAAGACATATATACATGCTACTATTTCCTCCAAGCTCAGACTTTTCAAATAGTTGAGAGGCTTAGTTCAGGGTCTCTTTTAACTCTTGAGTATTTGTCATTTTTTTTTTTTTTAGCTGGTCATTATTTTATAATCTCCTGCCAGTCTGTTTGCTTAAGGCAACTTGGCTGAGATAATTACCAGCTCAGGGTGAATCTATGACTTTTTTCTCAGTTGCCATTCCTTTAAATAGATCCATTTGCTTCCTAGATACTCTGTTTTTATCTCAGAACCAATTTAGTTTTTATCTTTACTTTAACAGTATCAATAGTAAGAATTTATAGAAAGATACTGTAGAACCTGAAAAATTAATATAGAAATTATAAAAGCCTAAATATAGCCCTGGTTGGTGTGGCTCAATGGATTGAGCACCAGCCTGCAACCCAAAGGGTCACTGGTCCCAATTCCAGTCAGGGCACATGCCTAGGCTGTCAGCTGAGAGGCACCCCGTCAATGTGTCTCTCTCACACATTAAGGTTTCTCTACTGCTCTTTCTTTCTCCTACTCTCTTTAAAAATAAAAAAAATAAAATCTTAAAAAATAAATTCATTAAAAAACCCTAAATCCATAATATTTAAAGAAACCATTTACTTTAGTTTTGAGGCATACATCATGAAAAGTATACGGGCACTTCTGATTTCAAAACCAAAGCACACCATGTGTTACCTGTGACATCTGTGCATGGGTAGGTACATTGTCTGAGCCTTGGTTTATCCAGCAGAAAAGCTGGAGTAGTAAAAGTTAATAATAATGTTTCTAATACTCTACAAAATGACAAGATATGTGAAGCAGCAAGAAGATAATCAGTAAGTGGTGACTTTAATAGTCATCTATTATAAACCTGAGTTCATTTTTAAGTACAAAATCTTTTAGTTAATCTGGGTCAAATGACATTTTTTTCCTTCTAGCTGTCACAATTTTTTTGTGCAGATTAAAAATGTTGATAGAGTGAGAGGTTAGACCCTCAGAGATGGAAAACTAATATTTATTTAATACTGACTTCATACCAAACTTTTATTTTAAATACATTACCATCATCTTTCAAAAGCTATTCAATATTAAATGTACACCATTGTAATAATATGCCTGTGTACATAACCTCGTTAACTCCTTATATAACCTTTTTGTCACTGTTTTGCAGATGAGGGAACTAGAGCTCTATGCAGTCAAATCAGTAGGTGGTGGATTTGGGCTTTGAGCCAAGTCTGTCTCATTCTAAAATAAGTATGATTATTGCACCTAGAAAAATACTGAGCACATTTTTTTCTATCAAACCCATTTCTAAGTTATTTATATGAATCTCTTACTGACCCCTTGTAACAAATTGTTTGAATTAATTACTACTGCTATAAGCCTAATTTAAACATGAAGAAAATGAGAAGGAAAGTAACATTGCTAAGGTCAAACAATTACAGATAGTAATTCAGGGAATTAACCTCAAACAGTCTGACTCTAAACTAACATTTAATACCCACTGACTTCTGGAGAAAGTGGTTGGCTTTACCATGTTACTTTGTAAAGGATTTTCTGGCCCTAAATTTTTCTAAATCTATGCTGTCTCTAATCTCCAAAACTTAGAGATTATGTGACAGGGAACCATCCTGGGAAATTGGGAGGGGTGGAAAAGCAGAGAAGACTGCACATGTGTGCCTCACCTCAGCAACTGGGATGACATACACATGACTTAGCAGAAAAGTGCCAAGGTATGACACTTGGAGCTAGGGAGGTGACTTGATGAGAAGGACATTGTGTTGCAGCCATTCAAGGCCTGACAGGTTCATGGTATTTGGGCAAATGCAAGAATATTTACAGAGCTGTTGGGATGTCTAACATTCCTTTATTCACCAGTTCATGAGCAATGCATGCTACAAGCTGTGTGTCCCCCTACATGTCTGTGTGGCACACATCATGGCCCTTGCTCCCCAGCATGGCACTCAGCAGGGAGCCCCTAGCCCATCTTAAATATTAGAACAAAGAAAGCTGGCAAAAAGCCAAAAAATTATGTAACATAGCATGATTCTGCACATGTGAGCCCATTTCATGTTATGGGAACATTTATCAAACTCAGTCTTAAGGCTATGAGAGCACTACTTATCAGGCCCATTCAAGGTTATGGGAACACTGCTTCCCTTAGTTACCCAGATACTTGGGTGAGGAAGCCAAATTGCCTACATTTACCCTACAGACATACCCTCCCATGTATTTCCACTGTGGAGTACATGACAAATGCATGCTTTTGCTCTCCCCTCCCTTGCCTGGCTGGTTGGTGGCTGAGGACTCAGGCTTCTGAGCTGATAGGCCTTTCTGGGAGCAAGGCCACCTACAACTCCCTGAGCACTCTGGGATCTGCCTGGCCAGGAGCACATCAGGCTCCTGTAAGAGGGGAGAGAGAGAGGAGGAGACTCATGCTGGAGGGGTGAGGAGCTCAGTCAAGTGACGAGCCCTGCACCACTCCTCCACACAGGAGGTTAAAGTGGCTGCTGCCTGCCTGTGGCCCATCACTCCAACATGGACCTGGGAGCCCTGCATCTCTTTCCCAAATGGGAAGCCACAATGGTTGCCACCAGCCAGGGCCAGTGACAGCTCCAGCATAGCTTGGGGACAGGACTACCTACCACTTGTATGTTCCTCCAGCAGGAGCCTAGCTATGGTGGTTCCCACCATTGCCACAGATCTGCTGGTAGTAGTGGCAGACACTGGGACCACTTGGGGTTTAGTGTCCATATGGTTGGAAGCCAGCTTTGCAGAGGCAGAGTCCCACACTGGGATGTGTACCTCACTGGGCTCCACCCTCTGAGACAGTACTGTCTAGTGAAGGATGAGGACACTGGCATGTGGGTCCTGAACTGCTTTTACTCTTATGCCTGGAAAGCTGCATACAGAGGCTCCTCATGGATGGAGCTTCTCTTGCACAATGGTCTAGAGTGATCTGGAAGCACACCCCAGCCCAAGGGAGAGAGAGAGAGAAGAGAAAGAGCTTCTGTAAGATGATAATGACTCTGAAAAACCCATAGATGCATACCCCAGAGAGGACGGTGACCTGTTTGCATGGCCAAGCTAAGCTCCAAATGGACAGAAAGGAATAATGAGGGGATGGCATGGTTTTGGTGTGCAACCATTTTGGAAGCAAGGGAGGTTATTCCTTGCTATGGACATAGGTTCTATGTAAGGATACAAAGCAGGAATGTTCCCAGCCCTCATAATCCCAAATTGGAAACACTGTTGATAAAAATCTATTTTTTCCATACAAATTTTCATGTTATGTGTATGCATTATGAAAAGTGACTGGACCCCATGGTTCCAGTTACATTTAGATTCCTATATTTTACTTCTTACAATATTACTTCAATAACTATATGTAAGAATTAAATTTCTATGAGTTATCTAATTAGACCTCAAGAATACAAGAAGGGTGGCATATAATTCTGTAAATCCTGTATAAAGACTCCAAGCAAAGTGAAGCACTCTCTACAATCTCAAACTACCTCTTATTTGCACCAGAATTTTGGCAAATGTAATGGAGATATGCAACTACATGCATGCCTCATTTTATTGTTTTGCTTTATTGCACTTACCATATAACATATTTTTTTATAAACTGAAGGTTTGTTGCAACCCTGCTTCAAGCAAATCAGTTGACACCATTTTTCCAACAACATTTGTTCACTTAATGTCTCTGTGTCACATTTTGGTAATTCTCATAACATTTCAAACCTTTTCATTATTATTGTGTTTGTTATGATGATCTGCGATCAGTGACCTTTGATGTTACAGTTGTAATTGTCCTGGGCAATGAAAAACCACACTCATAAGATGTCAAACTTAATGAATGTTATCTGTGTTCTGACTGCTCCACTGACCAGCTGTTTATTGTCTCTCTTGTTCTTTTAAGGACACCCTATTCCATGAGAGGCAACAATATTGACATTAGGTTAATTAATATTCCTACAATGGCCTTTAAATATTCAAGCAAAAGGAGGGGTCACACATCTCTCACTTCAAATAAAAAGTGAGAAACTTAGTGAGAAAAGCATAGCTTAGCTCAGTTAGCTTAGTGAGAAAAGCATATCAGAAGCTGAAAGAAGATGAAAGCTAGGTCTTGTGTGCCAACAGATAACTGAGTTATGAATGCAAAGAAAAATTTATTGAAGAAAATTAAAAGTGCTACTCTAGTGAGCACCCAAATGATAAACAAACAAATGCTGATTAGGAGAAAGCTTTAATTGTCTGGATGGAGGATCAAACCAGCCATAGCATTCCCTTATGACAAAGCCTAATTCAGAGCAAGACACTAATTCTCTTCAATTCTTTGAAAGCTGAGAGAGATGAGGAAACTGCAGAAAGAAATTTAAGATTAATAGCAGTTAGTTCGGAACCTTTAAAAGAAGAAGCCATGTACATAACAAAAATGTAAGGTGAAGCAGCAAGTGCTGTTGTATAAGCTGTAAGTTTTATAAAAGACCAAGCTAAAATAATTAAGAAAGGTGGTTACACTAAAGAGCAGATTTATATTAGAAGGATATGCCATCTAGGGTTTTCATAGCCAGAAAGGAGAAGTCAATGCCTGGCTTCAAAGTTTTAAAGGACAGGCTGACACTCTTGTTCAGGAGTTATGCAGCTGGTGACTTTAAGTTGAAGCCAATGTTTATTTACCATACTTAAAATCCCTCAGACTTATGCTGCATCTACTCTGCCTGTGCTCCAAAAATGAAACAACAAAATCTGAATGATGACACATATATTTTAACATACTTTACTGAATATTGTGCTTTCAAAATATTGCTAGTAACTAACAATGCACTTGGTCATCCAAGAGCTCTTATGGAGATGTACACTGCAATTAATGTTGTTTCATGCATGTGAATGCACCACCCATTCTGCATCCCATGGATCAAAGAGTGATTTTGACTGCTAGGTCTATTATTTAAAAAATACATTTTACTTCTGGCCAAGATGGAGTTACAGGTAGGCACACTGTACCTCCTCACACAACCGAAAGAAGGACAGCAATTAAAAAAAAAATCAGAACTGACAGAAAAAATCAAACTGTATGTAAGTCTGACAACCAAGGAGTTAAAGAAGAAATATTCATCTAGACCGGTAGGAGGGATGGAATCAGACAGCCGAAGTGGAGAGGACTCATGACAAGGTGGTAGCCACTGGACTGGGGCATGCAAGGTGGCAGCTGGCAGACCTAGTGGGGTGTTGGATTGTGGAATGGGGCATGCAAGCCTACAGCTGGCCTGCAAAGCAGTGGCTGGTGGGCTGGGCAGTCCAACCTTGGCAAGCATATAAACCAGGTGAAATAAAGTGAGAGCAGGGACTCCCAGCCTCACAGGAAAGTTTGTTGGAGAGACCCACAGGGTCCTAGAATATATACAAACCCACCCACATGGGAATCAGCACCAGAAGGGCCCAATTTGCTTGTGGGAAGTGGGGGAAGTGACTAAAATCTGGCAGAGAGCAGAGCAAGAGCCATTGTTCCCTCTCAGACCCCTTCCCCACATATAGCGTCACAACCCAGCGATGCAGGTTACCCAGCCACCCAGATTACCCAGCCCTGGTGAACACCTAAATATCCACCCCTCACTACATAACAGGCATGTCAAGACAGCCCAAATGAAAGAACAGATCAAAGCTCCACAAAAAATACAACTAAGTAAGGAAGAGGTAGCCAACCTATCAGATGCACAGTTCAAAACACTGGTAATCAGGATGCTCACAGAATTGGTTGAATGTGGTCACAGATTAGATGAAAAAATGAAGGCTATGCTAAGTGAAATAAATGAAAATGTATAGGGAATCAATAATGATGGGAAGGAAACTGGGACTCAAATCAATGGTGTGGACCAGAATGAAGAAATAAACATCCAATCAAAAAAGAATGAAGAACCAAGAATTTAAAAAAAAAAATGAGGAGAGGCTTAGGAACCTCCAGGACATCTTTAAATGTTCCAATATCTGAATTATAGGGGTACCAGAAGGAGAAGAGGGGCAGTAACAAGAGGAAAGATGAGTTGAACAAATAATAAAGGAGAACTTCCCTAATCTGGCAAAGGAAATAGACTCCCATGAAGTCCAGGAAGCTCAGAGAATCTCAAATAAGTTGGACCCAGGGAGGAACACACCAAGGCACATCATAATTACATTAGCCAAGATTA
Source organism: Phyllostomus hastatus (assembly GCF_019186645.2). Lineage (NCBI taxonomy): Eukaryota > Metazoa > Chordata > Mammalia > Chiroptera > Phyllostomidae > Phyllostomus > Phyllostomus hastatus. The sequence goes on from NW_025333554.1 coordinate 123,485, forward strand.
AAACGAGGGAGAGAATCCTAGAAGCAGCGAGAGATAAGGAGAGAGTAAGCTACAAAGGAGTTCCCATCAGGCTGTCAGCTGATTTCTTAAAAGAAACCTTACAGGCAAGAAGGAGCTGGAAAGAAGTATTCTAGGTCATGAAGGGCAAGGATCTACATCCAAGATTGCTCTATCCAGCAAAGCTATTATTTAAAATGTAAGGACAGATAAAGTGCTTCTCAGATAAGGTCAAGTTAAAGAAGTTCATCATCACCAAGCCCTTATTATATGAAATGCTAAAGGGATTTATTTAAGAAAAAGAAGATAAAATATGTACAGTAAAATGACAGCAAACTCACAATTATTAACAACCACACCTAAAACAAAAACAAAAACAAACTAAGCAAACAACTAGAACAGGGACAGAACCACAGAAATGCAGATCACATGGAGGGTTATCAATAGGGGAGTGGGAGGGGGAAAGATGGGGAAAAAGTAAAGAGAATAAGTACCATAGATGGTAGGTAGAAAGTAGACAGGGGGAAAGTAAGAATAGTATGGGAAAAGTAGAAGCCAAAGAACTTACATGTATGACACATGGACATGAACTAAAGGGGGGGGTATGGGTGGGAGGCGGTATTCAGGGTGCAGGGGAGTGAAGGGGGGAAATACGCAACTGTAGTAGCATAATCAATAAAATACATTAAAAAAGAAATACATTTAATAAGGTTATAACTGTTATTCCTCTGATGAATCTAGACCAAAAAAAAAATGAAAACCTTCTTGAAAAGATCCACCATTCTACATGCTAATTAAAAACATTGTGATTCATGGAGAAGATAAAAATATCAACATTAATGGGAGTTTGGTAGAAGCTGTTTCCAACCCTAATGGATTACTTTGAAGGGTTCAGTATCTCAGTAGAGGAAATAACTGCAGATGTTGTAGAAATAGCAAGAGAACTAGAATTATAACTGAAACCTGAAGATGTGACTGAATTGCTTCAATCTTCTAATAGTACTTTAACTATGAAGGGTCCCTTCTTATGGACCAGCAAAGAAGATAGTTTCTTGAGGTAGAATCAGTTTCTGGTGAAGGTGCTGTGAAGATGATTAAAATGACAACAAAGGATTTAGAATAGTATATAAACTTATTTGATAAATCAGCATCAAGATATTTAATATTTGGCCCTAGTTCAGTAAGTTGTATATATTTTGTTTTATTAATTGTTTTATAATAAATATTTGTAATAAAAATGTGCTTCCTATTCTTCTATGATGCTAAAATAAAAAGAAAAAAGAAACAAAGAGAAGATTATCCCCAGTTTTGAAAGAATTTCTACAGTGGGTAAAATGCTATCAAACATCATCATACGTTACAGAGAAATCTTCTGTGAAAGAGTCAATCAGTGTAGCAAAACTCTCTGTTTTATTTTAAGAAATTAAAATAAAGCACCCCAATCTGCAACAGCCACCACCCTGACCCAGTCAGCAGTTATCGCTGAGGTAAGACACTCCACCAGCACAAAGGTTACAATTTGTAGGTGAGGAAATGTTAACCATAAGGTGGTTAGCATTTTTAACAATAAAGCATTTTTAACTAATGTATATACATTGTTTTGTTAAACATAAAGTTATTACACATTTAACAGACTGTATACAGTATAGTGTAAACATAACTTTTATATGCCCTGGGGAAACAAAAAAATGTGTGACTTGCTTTATTACAATGCTTAATTACTGTGGTCTAGAAACAAACCTGCAATTGCTTTTAAGTATACTTGTACAATGTTAAGGAATGAGTTGTATAAAAGATCTGAGTGCCATGTGGATTTACTCAGGAAATGCATTTTATATTAATTCTGGTGGTCAAGTGGGGTGGGAAGAATTAGTAGGCATGCTATTTCTCTAGAAACTTTTCTAAAATAAAAGTAATTTAAGAGCAAAAGTCAGAGAGTTATGTGTACCTCTTAGAAACCACTTCAAACAGCCATATGTAAAGGTTTGATTTTTTGTCTCTGAAGCAGATAGGAGACAGGATTGTTTAAGTATTTTCCACAATGGCCTAATCAGTACATTTCAATTGTACCAAATTGTACTTAACAATTGTCATTATTGGTAAGTATAAACTATAGAAGGAATTATATAATTTACTTTATTAATGGACAAAAAAAATAGGCAGAGCAAATGTAAAATCTCTACTTAAAAGTTAGTAAACCTGAATTAATAATGGTACAGCTCTGTTTAAGACTGAATTTTACCAAGTATTTTTCTGTTTTTCTTTTTTTGTTTGTTTGTTTTTATGTTTCCTTAGGAATTGTGGGCCTGGACCATTCTAGTCTGCCATTTTGCTGATATGTCACTGTAGTTCAATTTTCAAAGATCATTTATTTATATAGCAAAAGTATAGTGCCTGCAAAAGTTGGTCTTAATTAACCAAAAATTAATTTTTAACTTAATAAATGAATGAAGGGCAAGAGAAATGTAATGAGAAAGCCATGCATTGTTAAAGTCTAAAAGAAGATACAAATTAGAATATTTAGATGGATCAGGATGTCAATAAGGAAACAGGAAAGGTTTTAGAAGGAAGCACTAAAGAATGAAGATGATTTTTGTTGTCAGAGGTGTCCAATATCTTTTTGAAAAATTTTTATTTATTTATTTTTAGAGAGGGAAGGTAGGGAGAAAGAGAGAGAGAGAGAAACATCAATGTGCACGGTTGCTGGGGGCCATGGCCTGCAACCCAGGCATGTGCCCTGACTGGGAATCGAACCTGCAACACTTTGTTTGGTTCACAACCCACACTCAATCCACTGAGCTATGCCAGCCAGGGCTCAATATCTTAAGTTTAAAAAATATAAGCAAAATAAAGAGGCAAGTGGAAAATCTATTTTTAATGGAGAATTTGGATAAAAGCACAAGTATGTTATGAATATGCATATATAAACATTATTATATTTTTCTAAGAGCCTTAAAACTTTTAATTCCTTTAATCTTTATAAAAATCCTATGCAGTTAGTACCATCTTCATTATACACTTGAAATACTGAGTCACAGAAAGGTTAAGTAATTAACTGGCCAATATTACACAGTAAACAGAAGCGCTCAGATTTGAACTCAAAGAATGAGGTACTTGTAATGTATAATCATTGCAAATACGTTCTACCATAGGTGCTCCTCTCATATACATTTTTCTGTGTGAAAGTTAGAAACAGTTAATTGCCTAAAATTGTTAATGTAAAACATTCAGACAGAAGATCAGGGGAGTCCCCACTCATTGGCCTAGATGGTGGCAGGAAGAGGTTCTTACACTGAGCATACTGAAAGCTAGATATGTGAATGGATAGGGCCCAAACACGCTGAAGGCTAGAAGGATGATTGTATTAAGGAAAAGGTCTTTTTATCCCTATCTCTATAAGAACTGTGGGCTGGAACAAGAAGATGGAGATGGAGATGTGAGTCCACCATTCTCCCAGGCTCTGTGGCACCTAAATAAACCTCTTTCCTTTTTGCACCAACACCTGCCTCAAGAATTTTTGTTGTTTGTTTTTGTTTGTTTGTTTGTTTTGTGACAGACAGCTGAATCCTTCTTGTTTTCTGTTCAATACCCATTTGGGCGAAACTAGATGGGATCATGTGGACCTCAGTAAGACTTGGAAGGCTCAGACTCAGGTCTCAGGTGCCTATGGCAGGCCATCAAGAGTGGGGCCGTGGGGATTTCCTTACTTAGTCTTTGGGAATTTCTCTTCATTCCTGTTCGAGGCATCAACTGCTTGAAACACCTGGCTGATAAAGGAAAGGGACCTGGGAAGGAGAGAGACCCCAAGCCCGGGTAAGTAGAACCAGTGTGCACAATAGGGGTTCTCCATCCTTACCATTTGGGCCTTTGCACCACTGGGGTCCAGATAAGACCAATTGGGTCTTTGCACCACTGAATTATGATTAGGGCCATTTGGGCCTTCATGCCATTGGGGTCCATTTAGGACCCCTTGTGGTATCAGTTGGCAAGAGTTTAGATAATAAAACTTGCTTGTGAGCACTCTTTTGTGATAATGGAATTATGGATTCAAGTTTAATTTGTATGTTCCCACTTTGTCTGGGGTCTTGTTGTGATTATGGTTTTGGGTATGTACTTTTGTACATAGGGGTTGTTCTGTTTAGACTCCTCAAGGGAGCCCATGAGGTCAAAGTTTAGAAGATTGGTCCATTCACAGCTATTATCCAATATCTAAGAAAAAAATGGTTTTCTATTGTGAAACTTCTTGGACCCCTTATGGGTTAGATAACAGGGCAAAATGACCCCTAAACGGTTCCCTAAGTTACTTCACCATCATGCAATTAAAGTTATTTTGCCTATGGTCAGGAAAATGAGACTGAATCCCTTATGTCCAGGTATTTGTGAGTTTATAAAATAAGGACTCCAAGGAAAGGGAACCACTTACTGATGCAGAGATGGGAAGGGGCTTCAAAAGTCTTCCATGATAGCAAGACACAGGAAGGAAAGAAAAATTAGGAAATGAGTCTCCTTAATTCCCTAAACCTAGGGAACTCAGGACTAGCAGCAGGAAGACTTCTCCTGTTACCACTCTCACTACTAGGCATTCTTTAAAATGGGTGCAGAAGAGCAACAGTCCCACTGCTGTATGATGAAGGAATGGTCTCTCCCTCAAAGACACAGCAGGGCACTCATTTTGCCCTGGGAGCATTTCTGTTTGGAGCAAGACAATTCCTTTTGAGGCAATACTCTATAGGCAGAATAAATCAGGAAGTCCAACATCCCAATCCAGCTGGAGCAATTCCTTTGACAGAATGGGTTTGGAACCCAAATAGTGGGGACCTAGCTTTTCTAGAACATTATAAAAGGTGTATATTAGAAGGGCTTAAGAAAGGGATAGCTTAACAAAAGAGCCTGAATATAATACAGACCATTCAACAAAAAAAAAACAAAGATCCTTCTGAATTTTTCGAAAGGATCTATCAGACCTATTGAAAGCACACTAATACTGTTTCATAGGGACCAGAAAATGCCCTGGGAAGAGTACGCACCTGACCCTGAGGGACTTGAGGCAGCTTGGCTGAGCTCACATGCCCAAAATCTGGGGAGAGTGCTCTCTGAGGAAGGCCTGCCTCCCATACCCAAAACCCTAGAGAAAGACACCCAGCTAGCCCTGGGGAGAGTGTACTCCTGAACCTGTGGAACCTGAGGAACAATAGGCTTCTGGAAAGCTGGGCTGGAGACTGACTGAGTGCAGATCAGGGAGGGAAAAAAGCAAAATCAATCACCCCTCAGCCTGCTGCAGCCAGGAACTCCAGCAAAACTGGTTTGGCCAGTTTGAAGCCAGCAAGAAGCTTTTTTTTTTTTTAAGTAATTCTTTATTATTTTTATTTTTCTTATTTTTATCTTTCAACTCCTTTTCTCTTTCTTTCTTTCTTTCTTTCTTTCAATTATTTCTTCTTTCTTACTTTCCCATTTCATCTCTTCTTCCTTTTTTCTTTGTCCTTTTTTCTTTTTTAAAAAAATTCCCACAAGTGAAACAAAAAAAACAAAAACAAAAACCTGGAACTGAGAAAAGATCAGAGTTTGACCCAAAGAAGGGTCATCCCAACAGCTGAGACAGTGAGACAAATTTTACTTTGTACAGAAACCTGCAAGTTATTGCATATTTGTATTATTTTTTCACTATTCTTACATCTTTCATTTTATTAGAATTTTTGTATTCCTCTTCTTTCTGTTTAGTCTTCTTAGCTTGGGTGGTTAAATTGTATTGTTTGACTGTTTTTCCTTATTCTTTCTTTCACAGTGTATTGTTAATTTACTGTCCTTCACTTCACTTGTGTTCCATTTGCACGCTACGCAAGGTCCTATACTTCCTATTCTTGTTATCCAGATCACATAGATTTTGTCATATGATTGTTGCTCCAATATTATTGTAAATAAAAGCTGTTCCATACAATTGTAAATACTACAGAGCACCCATGCAAGATCTTAGCTCACTTCATGGTTTCCTGAACTTTATTACGACTGTGGTTAACTCTATTCTCTCACACGCTACACCTATTTTCTTTCATTTATGCTCACTTTACCTCACATTCTAATCTCCCATAAGCTCACTGCTTTCTAGATCAAACTCACAACCCTCCCCTCCCCAACAAGAGACTTACCTTCTTTCCATTTTTTCTAAAAAGTGGCTAGTTGGGTGGAATATCATTGTTAACACTACACATAGCCAAAGGATCTCCTATCTCTTCTCTACTGGCTGCTATTGTAAATATCATAGAATACTCTATTGCTGTCTTAAGCCATTTTGCCTCCCCCCTCCAAATGATCACAAAAAAGTGCAGGTGGAAGCTGTGAACAACAGGATACCTGCTGGAAAAGGAAACCCACCAACAAAGGAACCATCAACACATAACAACAGAAGAATATGAAGGGGGGAGTGCAAGCCACACTAACCACAATCCAGAACCTATGTGGAAATACAACAAAATAGCAGAGAAGTTACCCAGAACAAAAAAATGAATAAGAATAATAGAGAACCCTCAAAACCTTGTACAGAGGAAGAACCAGCTTCAACACAACCTGCCTATAGCAGCATAAAAAAATACAAGAAGTGATAGACAGAGTGACTCTCAGCTAACCAGCTGGTGGGAAGTACCCACCAAAGAAAGACCCAGCAATAACCAAAACCCAAAGACAAACACAAAGCCAACATAAATGACAGCCCAAGATGAGTGAGCTCGGGAGATCAAGGAGATTGCACCACTGAATCTCACAGGTATTCCACCATAGAAGTTTGCACCGTAAACCCAAGGAGTGAGAAAAGATAAACTTAAAAAGCCGAGGCTAAAAAGAAGAGTCTCACAAACAACAGGAAGACAGAGAAACAATCCCCAAGTGAAAGGAAAGGAGGAAGCCTCAGAAAGAATGCTGAATGAAATAAAGCAAGAGAACTATCAGATATTCAGTTCAAAGCAATTGTTATGAAGAAGCTCAATAAGCTAACAGAGAATTACCAGAAACCACAGGGAAGCTACAATGAACTCACTGCAAACTATATCAACATGAAAAAAAAGATATAGAAACTATAAACAAGGGCCAAGAGGAAATGAAGAATGCAATTTCTGGACTGAAGAAAAGAATAGAAGAAATCAAAAGCCAGACTAATGAAGCAGAAGATCAAATCAGTGAGCTGGAAGACAGGGTAGAAAAAAAAAACACCCAGAAAGAGCAAGAAAAGGAAAAGAGGCTCAGAAAGAATGATGAGGGATTAAGGGACATGCAGGACAATATGAAACATAATCATATTTGTATAATATGGATACCAGAAAGAGAAGAAGAAGAGCAAGGGATAGAAAACCTGTTTGAAAATGTAGTGATGGAAAATTTCCCTAATTTGATGAGAGAAAAAGTCACACAAATCCAGGATACACAGAGAGTCTCAATCAAGAGGAATCCAAAGAGGCCCACTTTAAGACTGATTATAATTAAAATGTCAAAATTCCAAGACAAAAAAGAGAATCTTAAAGGCAGCATGTGAGAAACAGGAAGTAACATACAAGGGAGCCCCAATAAAGATTGCAGCTGACTTCTCAATGGAAATGCTCCAAGCTAGAAGAGAATGTCAAGGAATATTCCAAGTAATGAAAACCAGAGGCCTACAACCAAGACTACATTACTCAGCAAGGCTCTCAATTGAGATAGAAGGCCAAATAAGGAGCTACCCAGAAAAAAAGTATAAAAGGATACACCTCGACCAAACCAGCTCTGCAAGAGATGCTAGAGGGCCTGCTTTAAGGAAAGGAAGGAACACAGAGAGAGCACGAGGAGCACAGTTATGAAAATGGCAATGAATAAGTACCTATCAGTAATAACCTTAAATGTAAATGGATTAAATGCTCCAACAAAACACATAAAATAGCTGAATGAATAAGAAAGCATGACTCTCATATGCTGCCTACAAGAAACCCACCTCAGGACAAAAGACCTACACCGAGTGAAAGTGAAAGACTGGAAACAAATTTTCTAAGCAAAAGGACAGGAAAACAAAGCCGGGGCAACAATTTTGAAATCAGACAAAATAGACTTAAAAAAAAAGGGACACAAAGAGAGTCCCAGAAGGTAACTCCATAATCTCAAGGGAAGAATCCAACAAGAAAACATAAACATTATAAATATATATGCACTTCACATAAGAGTACCCAAATCCATAAAGAAAATCTTGGAGGACTTCAAGAAGGAGGTTGACAACAACACAATTCTACTAGGAGATTTTAACACCTCACTGTCAAAAATGGACAGATCTTACAAACAAAATATCAGAAAGATATTGTGCATTGAACAATGCCATAGATGAAATAGCATTCACTGATTTTATATATATATATATAGGCTGATTATATATATATATATATCCTTTCATCCTAAAGAAGCTAAGTACAAACTCTCCATACTCTTTTCAAATGGACATGCATCATTTTCAAAGATAGACCACATGATAGGATATCATACAAGCCTTCACAAATTCAAGAAAATTGGAATCATATCAACCATTTTTTCCAACCACAGGGGATTGAAACTAGAAACCCACCCCAAAGAAAAAAAACAAAACACTCAAAATCATGGAGGTTGAATGGCATGCTTTTGAACAATGAATGGAGACAGGATAAAATTAGGGAAGAAATCAAAAGTTTTGCGGAACCAAATGAAAATGAACTCACAACAACCAAAAACTTATGGGACACAGTGAAGACAGTCCTGAGAGGGAAGCTCACAGCAATACAGGCTGACCTAAAAAAGATAGAAACATTTCAAACAAACAACCTAACCACATACCTGCAAGAATTGAAGGAACAACAACAAAGACAACCCAGAGCAAGTACAATGAAAGAAATAAGCAAGATCAGAGTAGAATTAAATGACATAGAAAGCAAAAGCACAGTTTTAAAGATCATGAATCCAGGAGCTGGTTCTTTGAAAATATATAAAAAAAAGGTGACAAGTCTTTAAGCAGGCTCATCAAGAAAAAAAGAGAGAGGACCCAAATAAACACAATCAGAAATGAAAGAGGAGAGATTATAACTAATACCACAGAAATACAAAAGATTGTAAGACATTTCTATGAAGAACTGTTATGACAAGAAATTTGAAAACCTAGGTGAAATGGATAAATTTCCAGAAAAATATAATCTTCCAAAACCAAATGAAGAAGAAACAGAAAGCCTGAACAGACCAATAACAGCAGATGAAATTGAAGCAGTAATGAAAAATCTCCCGACATACAAAAGCCTTGGACCATGTTGTTTCACAAGAGAATTCTACAAAGCATTTAAGAAAGAGATAACCCCTATTCTTCACAGACTATTCCAAAAAATCCAAAATGAGGCAAGACTCCCAAACTGTTTTTTTGAAGACAGCATCAGGCTAACCTGATAAAGACACAACAAAGAAAGAGAACTTTAGGGCAATGTTGCTGATAAACATACACATTAAAAGCCTCAATAAAATTAGCAAACTGTATCCAACAATATGTTAAAAAGATCATATCCCCTGACCAAGTGGAATTCATGCCAGGTATGCAAGGATAGTACAATATTTAAAAATCAATAAATGTAATACATCACATAAACAAAAGCAAAGACAAAAATCACATGATCATATCAATAGATGAAGAAAAAGTATTTGATAAGGTACAGCTCCCATTTATGATAAAAACACTCAGCAAAATGGGAGTAGAGGGAGCATTCCTCAACCTAATAAAGGCCATATATGAGAGACCAAGAGTCAAAATCATATTCAATGGGTAAAAACTATTTTTTTTCCAGTAAGATAAGGAACAAAACAAGGCTGTCCACTTTCACCACTTCTAGTCAACATAATATTGGAAATCCTACTGACAGCGATCAGATGAGAAAAGGAAAAAATGCATCCAGATTGGAAAAGAGGAAACACAACTGTCATTCTTTGCTGATGACATGATAGTGTATATAGAAAATCCTATGTAATCCATCATAAAAAACTTCTTGAACTAATAAATGAATTTGTCAAAACAGAGGGGTACAAAGTCAACATCCAGAAATCAAAGGCATTTTTGTATAGCAACAGGGAAACAGCAGAAGCAGAAATCAAGAAAAAACTCCAATTTGATATAGCAACAAGAAAAATAAAATACCTAGGAATAAACCTACCCAAGGAGGTAAAAGACCTGTACTCAGAAAACTACACAACACTGAAAAAAAAAAAGAAATGAAGGAAGACACAAATAAATGGAAACATATACTGTGCTCATAGATTGGAAGAATTAACATCATCAAAATGTCTATACTACCCAAAGAAATTTACACATTCATTGCAATATCTATTAAAGTATCAATGGCATATTTCACAGACATGGAACAAACACTTCAAAGATTTATATGGAACCATAAATGACCCTGAATAGCTGCTGCAATTTTGAGAAAGAGAAAAGTAGGAGGGATCACAATGCATGATGTCAAACTGTATTACAAGGCCACTGTAATCAAAACAGCTTGTTACTTGTGTAAGAACTGACACATAGACTAGTGGAACAGAATAGAGTCCCCAGAAATAAACTGAAGTCTCTACAGTCAATTAATATTTGAAAAAGGGAGCAACAGCATAAAATGTAATAAAAATAGCCTCTTCAACAAATGGTGTTGGGAGAGTTGGACAGCTACATGCAAAAAAAAAAAAAAGAAAAGAAACTAGAGCAACATCTTACACCATACACAAAAATAAATTCAAGATGGATAAAGGATTTAAATGTAAGTCATGACACCTTAAAGTCCTAGAGCAGAACACAGACAGGAAAATCTCAAACACTTCATGCAGCAATATTTTCACTAATATGTCCTCTAGAGCAAGGGACTTAAGGGAAGAATAAACAAATGGGATCTCATCAAAATAAAAAGCTTCTGCATGGCTAAAGAAAACAGTATTAAAATAAAAAGAGAACCAACCATATGGGGAAACATATTTGCCAGTGATACCTTAAACAAGGGTTTAATCTCTAAAATATATGAAGAAGTCACAGGACTCCACTCTAAAAAGACAAACAACCCCATTAAAAATGAGCAAAAGACTTGAATAGACACTTCTCCAAGGAGGGCATACTGCATGTCCAAAGACATATGAAAAGATGCTCAGTATTACTAGCTATCAGAGATATGCAAATTAAAACACAATGAGATACCACTTTACACTGGTGTGAATGGCCATCATAAACAAAGCAACAAACAACAAGTGTTGGACAGGTTGCAGAGAAAAGGGATCACTAGTGCATTGTTGGTGGGATTGTATAATTGTACAACCACTATGGAAAACAGTATGGAATTTTCTCAGAAAACTGAAAATGAATCTGCCTTTTGACCCAGCAATTCTACTGCTAGGATTATATCCTAAGAACCCTGAAACATCAATCCAAAAGAACCTATGCACCCCAATGTGCAGAGCAGCACAATTTACAATAGCCAAATGCTGGAAGCAACCTAAGTGTCCATCTTTAAATGAATGGATCACAAAACTATGGAATTCTATGTGGCAGAAAGAAAGAAGGAGCTCCTACCGTTTGCAACAGCTTGGATGGAGCTGGAAAGCATTATGCTAAGCGAAATAAGCCAGGCAGTGAAAGACAAATACCATATGATCTCACCTTTAACCGGAACCTAAACAACAAAGCAAAGAAACAAGCAAAATATAACCAAAGACACTGAAAGAGGACAGACTGACAGTGACCAGAGGAGAGGGAAGAGGGAATTTCAGGGGAGAATGGGAAGGGTTTACAGAAACAAATTTAAAGGACACATGGACAAAAACTAGGGGGAGGGTGGTAATGGGAGGGAAGTGGGGATGGTTGGGTGGGTGGACTGGAATGGGGGTAAATGGCAGAAAACTAGTTGAATAACAATTAAAATTTTTAAAAAATCATAAAAAGTGAAAAAAAATAAAAGGAAATGGTGAAGACCCACTACGTGCCAATCAATGTGCTTATTGCAAAGTGGAAGGCCATTGGAGAAAGGATTGCCTGGAACTCAAAAATAAATATAAAAAGGATAAAAGCCTTTGGCAAGTAATACTAGAAAGGAAAAATGAGTCAGGAGCCCTAGGGGTCCCCCTAGATATCTCCTAACCTGATATGGACCCTGGCTTGTGGGGTTTGCAACATTGTTGTTGGGGTGAAACATTCACATGGACTACTGAGTCCTGTGGAGGAAAAGGGCAGGCAGCTTCATTCTCAAGAGGAGCCAAAAGCTGTGGCCTCTGCCAAGATAGGCCTTTATTTCTTTTTCTGGGCACATTACATGATGGTTTTCATTTACTATGCACAGGTTGGCTTTAGGTGGTTACCTTTTACAGAAAACAAAAGAGCCAATGGTACTAATCACATCACAGAGGAGGGATATTTGCAAATGAAAAGGGAAAAGTGGTTGAACTGGTTACACTCCATACTGGTATTTTAGCATGGATTTTAGGAAGTTACAGTAAGCACTTGCTATTTCAATTCAGGGTGAGGGAGTTTTAGCAAAAGCAAGTCTCAAAGCAACCTAGGTAAATTGCAGGCCTGATTCACCATGGGAGGACCTGTCCATGGGTGTGGATCCTGTGCATCTCCCAGTAGGAGCTGGGCTCACACCATGCAGAATGGTCTCCTACACCAACCTATTACTCTTTCCCACAGTAGCACCAGATACAGCTGGCAGTGGGGAACAAATTAATTGATTTCCTTGTAGACACAGGAGCTACATTCTTTATACTAAATGCAAAACTAACCAGTATTACTTCAGCTGCAATAATAGTTACTGGAGTGACCAGACAATTATAAAAACAAGCATACCTTCAACTTTTGGGATGCCAGCTTAGGGATCAAAACTCATGCATAGCTTTCTCTGTATGCCAGGCTTCCTTATTCTATTGCTAGGCCAAACTTTATTTTGTAAATTGCTTGCACAAATAGCTTTTTCTTCTAAGAAGCAGCAATCATGTGTAAGAGTCCTGCTGTAACATGCTGTCCAAGTTCATGCACTCCTTACTTACCTTGAAAGACCAAGAGGTGACCTCTTCCTACATGAGAGTCTCTGAGTAGGTTTATCTAGCTGTTCAGGACAATGGAACCCCAGGCAGAGTGGTCAACATCTAAACAGTAAAAATTAACCTAAAGGAAGGAGTGAAGGTCCCACAGAAGAAATAATATCCACTTAAAATGCAAGTTTTAGAGGGAATTCAACCAATATTACAGATGTCCTTAAAATTAGGATTAATTCAGCCATGCCATTATCCCCATAACACTCCCATTTTGCCAGTCAAAAAGACTCACTCTGACAAATATTGATTTGTACAAGATCTTAGGGCTGTCAATGACATTGTCCAGTACATTTATTCTACTGTGCTCAACCATTATACATTTCTGGCCACAGTGCCTGGGAATAGCAAAAATATTTCAGTCCTAGAGTTAAAGGATGCCTTTTTCAGCATCCCAATAGATGACCAAGCTCAACTACTATTTGCCTTTGAATGGCAGGATCTAGAAACTAAAGCCATACTACAATATGGTTGGACTATGTTGCTGTAAGGATTTAAGAAATCCCAGGTTATATTTGGGGAAATATTAACAAAAAACTCAAGAGATATTTGATTTAAATCAGAAGTTCATCTATTATGCATAAATGACTTACTGAAAACTAGAAATACTTGCAAGGGCTGTTTGCTCAATACCATCACATTAATGAGTCATTTGGCAAAAACAGGATATAAAGTATCACATGACCCAAATTTGTGAATAGGAAGTGGCATACCTGGGATTCCAATGGAAAGAGAGCTCTCAGACCTTCTAACGCTGATAAAAAAAAAAAAATCAAGACATTGTTACAAGTAAAACCCAGAGGACTGGAGGCAGCTTCATGGATTCTTAGATATTACAGTGTTCTGCCAAATTTAGATTATAATCTTTGGACTTATAGTAAAACCATTGTATGATTCTTTGAAAGAATTAAACTCCAAAGCTTTTAAATGGAGAAGAGATGTCAGGTGGCATTTGACACCTTGAAGAAAAAACTAGTTTTAGCTCCTACACAAAATTGCCCAGTTTACAGAAAACTTTTAAATTTTACACTCATGAGGACTTCCAGCCAAGATGGAGGCATAAGTAGACACACTGTGCCTCCTCACACAATGAAAAGAAGGACAACAAGTTAAAAACAAACAAACAAACAAACAAACAAAAAAACAGGAACTGACAGAAAATCAAACTGTGTGGAGGCCCGGCAACCAAGGGGTTAATGAAGAAACATTCAGGTCCTGGCTGGCATAGCTCAGTGGATTGAGTGCCAGCTGTGAACCAAAGTCTTGCAGGTTTGATTCCCAGTCAGGGCACATGACTGGGTTGCAGGCCATGTCCCCCAGCAAACCGCACATTGATGTATCTCTCTCTCTCTCTCTCTCTCACTCTCTCTCTCTCTTTCTCTCTCTCCCTCCCTTCCCTCTCTAAAAATAAATAAACAAAATCTTTTTAAAAAAGAAGAGGCTACATGGAAGATAAATTTAAAAAAAAAAAGAAGAAACATTCATCCAGATGTGGGAGGGGATAATGGGGGGAAAGAGGGGAAAGGTTTTCAGGAACAACGATAAAGGACACATCAACAAAACCAAGTGGGGGTGGAAGCAGGAGAGGGAGGCAGGGATGGCTGGGGTGGGGGTAGTGCTGGCTGGTAAATGCAGACAACTGTATTTGAACAACAGTAAAATAATTTTAAAAATAATAAAAATTAAAAAAAAATATCTAAACAAGAATAAGAAGAAGCAGTCATCCAGATATGTAGGAGGGGCAGAGACAGGAAGCCTGGTCAGAGATGATGCTCAGCAAGGCAGTGGCTGGAGGACAGGACAAGAAAGGTGGCAGCTAAAAGACCAGGTGAGGTGGTGTCTGGTGGACTGGGAGGTCCCACATATGTGTGTGGATAAACTGGAAGGAACAACTGAGGAGCAAGACAGACCATACAATTGAGAGTTCCAGTGTGGGGAAATAAAGCCTCAAAATTTCTCACTGAAAACACCTGTGAGGGTTGTGGTGGCAGGAGAAACTCCCTGCCTCACAGGAGAGTTCACTGTTGAGACCCACAGGGTTTTAGAATGTACACAAATCCACCCACCCAAGAATCAGCACCAGAAGGGCCCAACTTTCTTGTGGGTAGCAGAGGGAGTGACTGAAAGTCATTTGAGAGCCAAGCAAGCAGCACTGTTCCCTCTCAGACCTTTTCCCCACAAAGAGTGCCACAATGCAGCAGGGTGGGTAGCCCCACCCTGGTGAACACCTAAGGTTCCACCCCTTACTGCATAACAAGTTAATGCCCAGACAAAAGTGGCCCAAACAAAAGAACGGATCAAAGCTCCAGAAAAAATACAACTAAGAACAAAGAGATAGCCAACCTATAAGATGCACAGTTCAAAACATGGGTAGTCAGGATACTCACAGAATTGGTTGATTATGGTCACAAAACAGAGTAAAGAGTTAAGACAATGGAAAGTGAAATAAAGGAAAATGCAAAGGGAACCAGTTGTGAAGGAAAGGAAAGAGGGACCCAAATCAATGAGTTTGGACCAGAAGGAAGAAATAAACATTCAACCAGAACCTAATGAAGACACAAGAACTCAAAACAAAACGAGGAGAGGCTTAGGAACCTCCAGGACAACTTTAAATGTCCCAACATCCCAAGCATAGGGGTACCAGAAGAAGAACAAGAAATTGAAAACATATTCCAAAACATAATGTAGGAGAACTTCCCCAATATGGCAAAGGAAATAGACTTCCAGGAACTCTAGGAGACTCAGAGGGTCTCTGGAAGCTCAGAGAGACCCAAAGAAGTTGGACCCAAGGAAGCACACACCAAGGCACATCATAATTACATTACTCAAGATTAAAGATGAGGAGAGAATCTTCAAAGTAACAAGAGAAAGGGAAAGAGTTACCTACTCAGGAGTTCCTATAAAACTTTCAGCTGATTTCTCAAAAGAAATCTTACAGGCAAGAAGAGTCTGGAAAGAACTATTTATATTCATGAAAAGCAAGGACCTACATCCAAGACTGCTCTATCCAGCAAAGCTTCCATTTAGAATGGAAGGGCAGATAAAGTGCTTCCCAGATAAGGTCAAGTTAAAGGAGTTCATCATCACCAAGCCCCTATTATATGAAATGTTAAAGAGACTTGTCTAAGGAAAAGAACAAGATAAAAAACTATGAAGAGTAAAATGACAACAAACTCACAACTATCAACAACCAAACCTAAAACAAAAACAAAAACAAAAATGAACTGAGCAAGCAACTAGAACAAGAAGATATTCATAGAAATGGAGATCACATGGAGGCTTATCAGTAGGGAGGGGGAGGGGGAGAATGGGGGAAAGCTACAGGGAATAATAAGCATAAATAGTAGGTAGAAAACAGACAGAGGAGGTTAACAACAGTATAGGAAATGGAACTGGAAAGCATTGTGCTAAGTGAAATAAGCCAGGTGGTGAGGGACAAATACCATATGATCTTACCTTTAACTGGGACATAATCAACAACAACAAAAAGCAAACAAAGTATAACCAGAAACATTGAATTTAAGAACAATCTAACAATAGCCAAAGGGGAGGGGGGAAGGGACAGTGGGGAGAAGGGTTTTCAGGAACTACTGTAAAGGGCACATGGACAAAACCAAGAGGGAGGGTGGAAGCAAGGGAGGGAGGTGGGTTTGGCTGGGGTAGAGGGGAGTGACGGGGTGAAAACACAGACAACTGTAAGTGAACAATAATAAAGTAGTTAAAAACAATAATAAAATTCAATAATATCTTGAAAAAAAGAATAATTTAAGAAATGGAGAAACCAAAGAACTTTTATGTATGACCCATGGACACGAACTAAATGCAGGTATGAGGGTTGGAGGGGGTGCAGAGCAGAGGGGAATAAAGGGGGAGGGGATGGGACAGCTGTAACAGCATAATCAATGAAATATACTTAAAAAATAAAAAAAAACTTTTACACTCATGAAAGGCAAAGAATTAAACTGGCGGGTGCTAACCAAAACTGGGAAACTCCCCTCAAACCATAGACTATTTCTCAAAGAAGTTGGACCACATGATAAAGAGATGGCTGACATGCCTCCAGGCAGCAGCTGCTTCTTGCAACATGTTACAGGAACCAGAGAAGTTCACTCTGAGGAAGCCTACTATGGCATTTTTACCACACCAGGTTTTCACCCTATTGGAACAGAAAGGAGGCTATTGACTAATGGCAGGTTACATGGGAAAATATAAGGCCCTTTTATTAGCCAACTCAAATGTTACAGACTACCACTACCTTAAACCTGGCCACTCTACTCCCAAACTCTAATGGAGGCTCAGACCTCCAGCAGGATTGCTTGGAAAGTATTGACCAGGTTTATTCCAGCAGACCACATCTATTGGACCAGGTTCTGACAGAACCTAACTAGGAATTATATACAGATGGGGGCCGTTTCATGAAGAATAGTCAATGATGAGCTGGGTACACATTGAACACCACAATCAAGACCAAGCCCTTGCTGTAGGAACCTCCTTGGCACAAAAGGCTGAACTGATAGAGCTCACCAGAGACTTAGAATTATCCCAGGGAAAGAATATTAACATCTACATTGATTCTAAATATGACTTCATGGTAGTCTATTCCCATGGAGCAATACTGAAAGAAGGAGGGTTCTTAACATTGGGGAATAAGTACATCAAACATAGAAAATATATTTTACAATTGCTAGAAGCAGTGAATCTGCTAAGCGAGATTGCCATAATGCACTGCCTACAACAGTACATTATAAAATAAAAAAAAAAATACCCTGTTAAAAAATATGCTAGTAAGCACATTTGAAATGGGCACTCTCTATTGCTTTGCTCTGAATTAGGATAAACACCTAGAAGTAGGCTTAAACTAATCCTTTTTTGAGATAGTTTATGGGATACCCTTCCAAGCTTCCATTTTAGGAATGTCCTTTTTATATTTAGAACATTAATCAAAAATTAAACAATATGTACTACACCTAGGGCTAACAGTAACAGTTTGCTCATTGCAGGTCCCCCTACCCACCTGACTAGCCCTTACACTCATTCCAGCTGGGAGACCAAGACTTGGAAGACTCAAGGTCCTGAATGGCAACTAGCTAAGCAATGAATGTCCTTCCAACAACACAGTCTTCCCTAAAGCTCA
The DNA here is from genome assembly GCF_019186645.2 of Phyllostomus hastatus. Lineage (NCBI taxonomy): Eukaryota > Metazoa > Chordata > Mammalia > Chiroptera > Phyllostomidae > Phyllostomus > Phyllostomus hastatus. Next base: position 141,693 of record NW_025333554.1, read on the forward strand.
TGAAAATTAAGCCTTAGATCCACCATACACAGATAAGTGGGCAACATCTAAAAAGAACTTGAATCTTGCTGTTGCTGTTGATAGTGAAAGGGAAAGCTGGACATGAACTCCTAAAGGATATTTAAAATTCTTTTTTGGAAAGGGACAGCAGCTCCCAAAGCTAAGTGACAATGTTACTTTTTAATTTTTTTTTCTTTTTTCTGCATTTCCTACACAGTGGCTTTCTTAGCAAATTTATTCTGCTATGGGGGGTTGCATCCCAAAGTCTTGTTCCAGGTTAGACAATAGGGATCCTTTAGTGCTTCTAGTTTCTGACTCCTCATTAAACACTTGATTTTCTTTTGTCTTCATAATACATCTCACTTTGAAAGTCCATCTGCAACACTATCTCTTGAAACATGGAGCAATCTTTCAGCTTTGCTTGTACATCAGTGCCATCCTCGAGACACTGCATATGCTGCCTTCTTAAGACAGTAATCCTCCCTTATGTAAAGCCTTCTTTCCATTCTTGACCACCCCCTCCTTTGTTATATAGTAAGAATCTCTAGACTGGGAGATAGGTAAGACTATTCCTTTTGTCAACAGGAAGAAACTACAGAAAAATAAGACCTTCATCCATTCTTGTAAGATTATAAGGGCCCAGAATTTTGAAGGAGGGAATTGTTACTATAAAACAGCCAGTCAGAGGAGTCTTCTCCTATTGGCCAAGATGATGGCAGTGGGGGGTTCTTCTGAAGCAGGAGACAGCATAGGAAGAACTCTGAGACTGCAATACTGTCACTGGACAACATTTAGCACCCTGGTTGCCAGGAAACACCTTTTACCAATTAGGTAGAATAAATAGTAAACCGAGTCAGGGAGAAGGAAGAAGACAAGTCTCACATGCTAACCCATCAGTCCTAAGCCTAGTCTGATAATATTGCCAGGTGTTCCAACATCACAAAAAACACTGTATTAGCAAGAAAGAAGGAAAGTCCTTGAAATTCTATGTAACATTTCCACTATCTGGGAAAGAAAGCCTTGAAACTGTGCTTTCATCCCAAGGCCTGAATGTGGAAGAGGGTCTCCAGTGCCCAAAGAAAGGGCTCATAAAACAACTTTGGTTAATTGCCTACCTCTGGTCATTATCTGTTTTACGAGGGAGTCCCTGATGCTTACAGAAAGAGCCCATAAATAACTTTGGAAAGTGCCCCAATTTTAATTAACTGCCTCCTGTGATGTATTTGTCTTACAACAGGATGACCAAATGGAGTCTGGAGCGAGATAAAAATTCTAACTGACAGACCCCCATTCATCCCTAAATTTGGGTAGTCACATTTCCCCAGGAAAGCTGGCACCACATTTACCCATTAATCAATACGCAACTTTTTTCCCTCCTATCCCACCAACTATATAAGTCCTGAGAACAAAAGACACACTCTCTCTCTCTCTCTCTCTCTCTCTCTCTCTCTCTCTCTCTCTCTCTCTCAGGGGCTCAGGGTGCTCTTGGCTGTCAGGCCACAGGGCCTCTGGCCACCTGGCCTTAGGCTGCCCAGGAGCTTGTGACCCTGGTCTTCAGCCACTCTTGTTTTTCTCACCCTGCTTTGCCCTGAAACTTTCTCTTTCACCCCCTACTCTACCCGGTCCTATTCTCTTCCATGGAAAGGGGCCACTAATAAACTGATTACATACTACTAGATTTGCTGATATGTAATTCTTTACATGCATCAGCAAGAAGAACCAGGTCTCTTTCATCAACACTTCCAATGAGTGAGCTGAACACTACATATGAATAGATGGGGCCCGAGAATGCCAAAAGCTGTAAAGAAAACTGAATCAAGAAAAAAGCCCTCCCCTCCTTATCCTTATAAAAACTGCAGATTGAACAGGAGGATCAGATGATCTTTGAGATGGAAATCCACCATTCTCCCAGGTTGTGCAACACCTGCATAAACCTCCTTCCTTTTTGCAGCAACACCTGCTTCACAAGTTTGGCTTTTTGTGATGACAGGAAGCCAAACCTCTGTTTTTGTTTGGTTATAATAAAACTGCATGGTTCTATGCTCCAAGTGCAAAGCCCACATGCTCTACCACTATTGACATGAAATCAGCTATGAAAGATGATGATCAGTTTTGTGAGTCTATTTGAATGTGAGAATAAGAGGATTCAACCATGTTCTATGAATAACTGATGATTTTTAATTTTTTAGTGGTAATGTGTGCTTTAAAAGAATTACTCTGAAATAAATTTGAAAAATAAAATATGCTTTCTAGAAATGTCTACAATGATCTTGTGCAAAGAGGGTCAAAAAAGATAGCACAAAGATTGGAGGGCAAAGGCAAAGATCATAGCACTGAAAAGCTTTGAAGGGATAGCACATGTGTATTGAGTAGAAGGGAGACATGAGATGAACAAGATATTTAAGTTGCTTTCAGACACTTTTCAGGTTATTGGCCTATATAATGAAAGATGCTGAAATAAATCCTATGTTGAATATTATCAAATGTGCAAAGCATAGAACACTCAAGTTTTTTTTCTCTTGTTTCTTCTTTTTCCTTGTCCTTTTGATCTTTGTTTTCTTCCAACTTCTCTTCTTTCCTTTTTCTTGTAGTTTTACTCCTTGTATTTCTCTTGCCTTTATTTTTACTTGTGCCAGTCACTGTTCTAGGCAATGGCGATTTATTGGTAGAGAATATAAAATAAAGCATCCCTATTTTTATAGTTTACTTTCACTATAGAGATGACAGATAAATAAATTAGTAAGTAAACTAATTTTAAAAACTAATAACCAAATTTCAGGCACTGACAGAGTTCTAAATAAAAATTTTTAAAAAGGGTAAAACATATGAAAAGTAGAAAAGTGATGGGTGTGGCTGTTTTAGATAAAATAGTTGGGAAAATACTCCTTGAATTTCAGTTATAAAATCTCCAGAGTTGCTAATGTATAGTCATATATTTGCCAAGTATGAATTAATGGATCTTGACTGGTTTTCTCTTATTTTCTTTTTCTTTTTTTATTGTTGCTCAATTACGGTTGTTCCCATTTTACTCCCATTATTCTCCTGTGCCTTACACAGCCCCACCTTCAAAGGGCACTTAAAAGACACTACTTAGTAACCACTTTATATACTTTATGAAAGTAGGAATTCATTGATGCCAGAGATATAAAAATAGGTTTAAATATTTATAAGATATACAGAATAGTAATAACATTGAAATAGCAACAAAAATCTAATTATGCAAAAATATTAAAGATTAATTTATATATAACTCTAGCAATTGATAATCATGAACACTGCAAATTATCACTATGTATATTTTCATAAGTTGCACCCATTTTATTTATCTACAAGTGTCTACAAAACAAAGAAGGCATTCAACTTATGCAAACATCAGGATTCTTACTAAAATGTGTAAGTCCAGCCCTCACTAAATGCTAAAAATCTACACATTTAAGTTAATTAATCCAAATTTTTAGAAAAATTAACTTTCAATATTAATGTTGGTCACAGGATATAACCTTCTAGTTATAAAAGGAATAAGTACTGGGGATCTAGTATCCAACATGGTGATTATACTCAACAATACTGCACTCTACAGTTGAAAGTTAAGAAAGCAGCAACTTAAATATTCTTACCACAGAAAAAAGAAATGGGTCATGGCCAGGTGGCTCAGTTTGGGGACTGTCATTCTATATACCAGAATGGTGCAGATTTAATCTCTGGTTGGGGTTGCACAGGAGGTAACTGATCAATGTTTTTTCTGTCATCTTTCATCTCTCTTTCACTTTCTCTCTTCCTTTTTCTCTCACTAAAATAAAAAAAAACATATCCTCAGGCGAGGATTAAAAAATAGTAATTAAATTATGTGAAGTGATAGAAGTGTTAACGAATCCTACTGGGGTAATCATTTTTGCAATATAGAAATGAATTAAATTAATACATTGTACACCTTAAAATTACACAATGTTATATGTTGACTAACTCTAAATAAAGATGAGAAAAAATAATTGCAAGTGACTCAGAGAAGAGAGTCGCTGGAAGGAAACCCTCATACTTATACAGAATTGAGAGGGTAAAACCAGCCCTCCATTTTTTGAAAACTATTGGAAAATCTGAAACTTGACATTGAAAACACAATTTTCAAGAGGTGTTAGTTAATAGTCTGAAAAAAAAAAAGAATGATGGTCATTTTATCAGGAGAATGCCGTGTGCCAACTTGTCTATTCCCATAGGCCATCGGCATACCCCAGAACTCTAAGAAAAGTCATCAGTAAGAAATTAAATATAGAACCCTGAATAACTAGTTTATACAGAATGTATCAAACTGACTTGATTATATTTTTATATGATTTTAATATTTATGCATAATATTTCTAGGGACATCAGCTTGGAACAGCTGTCTTAATTAACCCCCCTATCCTTTAATAGGCATTTCTCTTTGTTCTAACTTTTTTTACACACATTTTCATAACAGCATTATTCATGATATCACAAAATTGGAATGGTCCAAATGTCCATCAGCTGGTGAATAAAATGTGATGTATCCTTAGAACAGAATATTATTCATTAAATGTATTTTTTATTGTTGTGCAACTACAGTTGTCTTCATTTACCCCCCAGCCACTTCCCCCTCCAAACACCCTTAATCCTACTACCCCTTGGGCTTTGTCTATGGGTGATGCAGATCCTGGCTGGCAGGATCTGTGTGTGTTGTGGATGCTATGAACAAATACACACAGACTACAGAAATTCTGTGGTGAAAAGGGACTGCACTGCCACTCTCTAAGTGAGAGAGAGGGCCCTGGCCCCTACCTGGACAAGCTTTTATTGCTTTTCTGGGTACATTACATTGAGGATGATCCTCATTTACTATGCACAGGATTGCTGCAGGTGATTACCTTTTACTGATAACAAAAGAAAGAATGTTACTAATTACTTCAAAGAAAAGGATGTTGCAGACCAAGGGAAAAAAGTGGTTGAACCAGTTACACTCCATACTTGGGAGGTTTAGCAAAGATTTTAGGAAGTTACAGTAAGTACTTTCTGCCTCAATTCAGGGTGAGGGATTTTTAGCAAAAGCAAGGCTCATAGCTGCCTAGGTACAATGCAGGCCTAATTCCCAACAGGAAAACCTCTCCGTGGGTGTTGTCCAGTGTGCCAATCACTCTCCACTGGTTTTCCACATGGAGGCTGAGTTACATTCCCACACCATGTGAAACAGCTTCCTACATGTTAGTCCTTTATACTTGTTCCGTGACAACCCTTCCCCTTATTTCCCCAGTTATCTCCCTCCTCCCTCCCCTCAGGCTACTCTCAGTTGGTTCTTGATTTCAATGTCTCTGATTATATTTTCCTTGCTTGTGGAATGTGTAAATGTACCACAGTTTTCTGGATCCACTTATTTACTGATGGGTACTTAGATGTTTCTAGCACTTGGCTATTGTAAATTGTGTGCTATGAACACTGGGGTGCATAGGTTCTTTTAAATTAGAGTTTCAGTATTCTTGGGGTATAATCTCAGAAGTGGTATTACTGGGTAAAAGGCAGTTCCATTTTTAGTTTTCTGAGGAAATTCCATACTGTTTTCTACACTGGCTTTACCACTCTGCATTCCCACCAGCAACAGTGCATTAGGGTTCCCTTTTCTCCACATCCTACCAGTATTGTTTGTTGATTTGTTTATGATGGAAATTCTGACCAGTGTGAAGTGGTATCTCATTATGGGTTAAATTTGTATCTCTTTGGTGGCTAGTGTTGCTGAGCATCCTTTCATATGTTTCTGAGCCCTCTGTATGTCCTCCTTGGAGAAGTGTCTGTTCAGGTCCTTTGCCCATTTTTTAATTGGATTGTTTGTCTTCCTGGAGTGTAGTCCTGTGAGTTCTTTATATTTTTTGGAGATCAAACCCTTGTCCAAGGTATCATTGGCAAATAATTTTCCCATAAAGTTTTTTCCCTTTCCATTTTACAGTTTTTCTTTCTTTAGCTGTGCAGAAGCTTTTTGTTTTGATGAGATCCCATTTGTTTATTCTTTCCTTTATGTCCCTGGCTCTAGGGGAAATATCAGTGAAAATATTGCTGCATGGGATATCTGAGATTTTTCTGCCTATGTTCTCCTCTAGGACTTGTATCATGTCAAAAATTATATTTAAGATTTTATTCATCTTGTGGGTTTTTTTTTGTATATGGCATAAGTTGCTGGTTGAGTATCATGTTTTTGCATTTAGGTGTCCAAATTTCCCAACACCATTTGTAGAAGAGGTTATGTTTACTCCATTTTATTCTTCTGCCCCCTTTTTGTCAAATATTAATCGAACATAGAGACATAGGTTTATTTCTGGGCTCTCTATTCTGTTTCATTGATCTATATGGTATTCTTATGCAAGTACCAGATTGTTTTGATTACAATGGCTGTGTAATATAGCTTGATGGCAGATATTGTGATCCCTCCAATTTTGTTCTTCTTTCTCTAAATTGTCATGGCTATTCAGGGTTATTCATGGTTCCATATAAATTTTTGAATTTCTTGAATTGTTTGGAATAGTCTGTGAAAAATAGGGGTTAGCTCTTCCTTAAATGTTTTGTCTGGAAAATATGTCATTGGTACTTTAATAGGGATTGTGTTGAATTCATAAGTTAATTTGTATAATATGGACATTTTGATGATGTTGATTCTTCCAATTCAGGAACATGATATATGTTCCCATTTGCTTCTGTCTTCCTTAATTACTTTCTTCAGTGTTGTTTAGTTTTTTGAACACAGGTCTTTTACCTGTGTAAAAAGGTTAGGTTTATTCCTAGGTACTTGTTCTTGTTGCTATAGCAAATGGGATTTTTTTTTCTTGATTTATGATTTTGCCCTTTTGTTGGTGTACAAAAATGCCTTTGATTTCTGAATATTTACTCTGAACCTTGTTGTTTTGCCAACTTTGATTTTTAGTAGTATTTTGTTGGAGTCTATAGGTGTTCTATGTACACTGCAAAGAGTGACAGTTTTGCTTCTTCCTTTAAAATTTGTATGCCTTTTATTTCTTTTCCTTGTCTAATTGCTATGGCTAGGACTTCTAATATTATGTTGAATAGAACTGGTGAAAGTGGACACCCTTGTTTTGTTCCTGATCTTAGCAGAAATGCATTTAGTTTTTGCCCATTGAGATGATACTGACAGTAGTTTTCTCCTATACGGCCTTTACTAGGTTGAGGGATGCTCCTTCTACTCCCATTTTGCTGAGTGTTTTTGTCATAAATAGGTGCTGTACCTTCTCAAATGCTTTTTCTGTATCTATTGATATGACTCTGTGATTTTTTTAAGTAAAAAGTGATCTCTGTTCAAATGAAAAAACAAAAGGTTAAAGTAGGTCATACATGAGCTCTCTTGACCTGTCTCTCAAAACATATCCATAAAGTTAATTATTTATAAAATGTTCCAGAGCCCTAGAAAGGTCAAAACAAGTAAAATAAAAAAAATATTCAATGGTGTTGCTATTGTTTGAAATATATAATTGCTTGAAAATAAACAATATGGAAATAAAAGCAAATCAGTTATGGGGAGAAAGAACTATTAAGGGTTAAGGGGCAGATTTTAAACTTTAGCATACATTCTGCATAACACTGATGTCATATGTGAATATATTTTTTATGGAGAGTATCTTCAAAACTTTGATTCAGGGACAAACTGAGCAATGTGATTTAAGAAGTAGGAAGGGAATATACATCTTACTATATGTCATTTTTAATTTTATACAATGTAATATCTATTTAAAATATTAATAAGGTTTTTAAAAATTGAGTGAAGATAGGAAGATATAGAATGACACCATATCATGATGGTGTTTATGCATATTTTGTAAAGAAAATGTACCTGTTAAGCAATGGTGTGTATTGGATATGGGTAATATTTATGTAAGTATAAGTACACAAAAGGAATTGTAAGGATACAAGCCAAAATCATAATGCTTGTTGTCTCAGACAGATACATAGAGGAAGAATACGTGATAGGAAAGTTGAAATGATTAAAAGAAATTTATCTATAGGACTTTAATACTGAAATAATTGGAAATAGATGAAAATGTTACTATTGCTAATTCTAGATGGTGTACATATGTCCATTTGTTATAGCATTCTTCACATATCTCTGTATTTTTTAAAAAATATTAGTAAACAAAGTTGACTTTATGAAGCAGAAATTCATTCCCCTTGTCTTCTCACTTCTGTGGTTAACATCTTTTTTTAATGTGATACATTTGTTATTGATTTGTGAATATTGTACCACACTTGCATCCCTGGGATGAATTCCATTTGATTATACTATATGACCTTTTAAATGTATTGCTGAATGTGATTTGCTAATATTTTGTTGAAGATTTTGGCGTCTGTGTTCATCAGTGACATTGGCCTGAAATTTTCCTCATTTGTTGTGTCTTTATGTTTTTGGGATCAGCATGATGCTGATTTCATAAAAAGTGTTTGGGAGTACTCCATATTCTTGGATTTTTTGGAATAGTCTGTGAATGATAGGGGTTAGCTCTGCCTTAAATGTTTTGTAAAATTCTCCTGTGAAACCATCTGGTACAGAGCTTTTGTACATCGGGAGTTTTTTTAATTACTTCTTTGATTTTGTCAGCTGTTATTGGTCTCTTCAGGCTTTCTGCTGCTTCTTCATTCAGTTTTGGAAGATTATATTTTATAGAAACTTTTCCAATTCACTTAGGTTTTCAAACTTCTTGGCATATAGTTTTCATAGTAATTACAATCCTTTGTATTTCTGTGGTATCAGCTGTAATCTCTCTTCTTTCATTTCTGATTGCATTTATTTGGATCCTCTCTTTTTTTCTCGATGAGTCTGCTTAAAGGCTTGTTGATTTTGTTTATATTTTCAGATAACTATCTCCTAGATTTATCGATCCTTGAATTGTTCCTTTAGTCTCTATGTTATTTAAATCTGTTCTGATCTTGGTTATTTCTTTCTTATTATTTTCTCTGGGCTGTCTTTGCTCTTGTTCTTTAAGTTCTTGTGGATGTAGTGTTAGGTTGTTTGTTTTTTGTTTTTTTTTTGAAATGTTTCTATCTTTTTTAAGTAGTCCTGTATCTCTCTGAACTTCCCTTCAGGACTGCCTTCATGGTGTCCTATAAGTTTTGGGCTGTTATGAGTTCATCTTCATTTGTTTCCAGAAACTTTTAGATTTCTTCCTTGATCTCATTTATAACCCATTCATTGTTTAGGAATGCCATTCAATCTCCATGAGCTTGAGTGTTTTTGAGTTATTTCCTTGAGGTTAGTTTCTAGTTGCAGTCCCTTGTGGTCAGAAAAATGCTTGGTATGATTTCAATTTTCTTGAATTTGTTGAGGCTTGTTTTATGTCCTATCATGTGGTCTATCTTTGAAAATGTTCCATGTTCATTTTAAAATAATTTGCATTTTGTTTCTTTGGCATGAAAGGTTCTATATGTATCAGTTAAGTCTGTTTGATCTAGGGCATTGTTCAATGCCACAATATCCTTGTTGATATTTTTATTGGAAGATCTATCCATCATTGACAGTGGGGTGTTAAAATCACATAGTATAATTGTATTGCTGTCTATATCTTTGTTGAAGTATTCCAAGATTTCCCTTATATATTTGGATGCTCCCATGTTGGGTTTATTTATTTTTATAATGTTTATGTCTTCTTGATGGATTCTTCCCTTGCATATTATGAAGTGTCTTTCAATGTGTCTTTTTTTATGGCTTTTGTTTTGAAGGAAATTTTGTCTGATATAAGTATTGCTATTCCAGCTTTCTATTTCCTGCCTGTTTGCTTGGAATAATTTTTTTCTAAGCCTTCATTTTTAGTCTGTGTAGGTCTTTTGTTCTGTGGTGGGTCTCTTGTAGGCAGCATATGTGCAAGTCATGTTTTCTCACACAATCTGCTACCATATGTCTTTTGACTGCAGCATTTAAACCATTTACATTTAAGGTTACTACTGTTAGGTATTTATTCATTTTCCCCCCTTTGGACCTGTGTTCCTCTCTCTCTCATTCTTTTCCTTCCTCTTTAGAGTAGTCCCTTTAGCATGTCTTGTAGTGCAAGTTTGTTGCAGGTGCATTCTTTCAGTCTTCTTCTGGGAAATTCCTTATTTCACTCGCTGTTTTAATTGAGAGCCTACCTGAATGGAGTGATCTCAGCTGCAGGCCTTTTTTTTTTTTTTTTTCATTACTTGTAATATTTCTTGCCATTCCCTTCTGGCTTCTAATGTTTCTTTTGAGAAGTCTGCTGCTAGCCTTATCGGGTCCCCCTTGTATATTACTTCCTGTTTTTCCCATGTTGCCTTTATGATTCTTTCTTTTTCTTTAAATTTGTTGTCATTTTAATTGTAATGTGTCTTGGAGTGGACCTCTTTGGGTTCTTCTTGATAGGGACCTCTCTGCTTCCTAGTCTTGTGTGGCTTTGTCTTTCAACAAGTTAGGAAAGTTTTTCATCATTCCTTTTTCAAACAGGTGTTCTATCCCTTGCTCTCTTATTCTCCTTCTGGTATTCCTATTATATTGATATTATTCTGTTCCATGTTTTGTTGCATTTCCCTTAACTGCTCTTCATTTTTTAAGTATTTTTCCTTTTCATGCTCTATTTGTGAGGTTTTTTTTTTACCATGTCCTCCAGCTTGCTGACTCAGTCCTCTACTCCACCTACCCTGCTTTTGATTTCTTCTACTTGTTCTTCAGTTCAGAGATATATTCTTCATTTCCTCTTGGCCCTTGTTGATTGTTTGTATGTCATTTTTATGCTGGCATAGTTTCCACTAAGTTCCTCAAAACTTCCCTGAAGTTTTTTGTAATTCCCATTGAGCTCATTGAGCTTACTTATAACCATTGTTTTTCCCACAGTAAGCTTAATCTTTTCTGTTCTTATAGTTTATATTTTATTTTTTCTTATATTGCTCCTTATATTTATTCCACTTTTTAATTTTATTTTTGTTCAAGTACAGTTGTCTGCCTTTCCTCCTGCCTCTCCCCACCAACCCAGCCATCCCCACCTACCTCCCCTGCTTCCACCCCACCTTGGTTTTGTGCATGTCTCCTTTATAGTTTTTCCCAAAAACTTTTCACTCTCCCCACCCCCCTCCCATTATCCCTCCTCATTCACTCTGGTTACTTTCAGTTTGTTCTTAATTTCAATATCTCTGCTTACATTTTGCTTGCTTGTTTGTTTTGCCAATTAGGTTCCACTTAAAGGTGACATCACATGGTATTTGTCCCTCACCGCCTGGCTTATTTCACTTAGCATAATGCTCTCCAGTTCCATCCATGCTGTCAAAAAGGGTGGGAGATCTTTATTTATTTCTGTTGTATAGTATTCCATCATGTAAATGTACCATAAATACAAGGTGGGCCAAAGACTTAAATATAAGTCATGCCACCATAAAAGTCCTAGAGGAGAACGTTGGCAGGAAAATCTTAGATATCCCACTCACGAATATTTTTGCTGATAGGTACCCTAGAGCAAGGGATATAAAGGAAAGAATAAACAAATAGGATCTCATCCATATAAAAAAGTTTTTCCACAGCTAAAGGAAACAGAATTAAAATGAAAAGAGAACCAACCATGTGGAAAAACATATTTGCCAATGATATTTCAGACAAGGGTTTGATCTCCAGAATATATAAAGAGCTCACACAAATCCACAGCAGGAAGACAAAAAAAACCTAATTAAAAAATGGGCAAAGGACTTGAACAGACATTTTTCCAAGGAGGACACAGAAAGGGTCCAGAGATATATGAAAATTGCTCCATATCACTAGCCATCAGAGAGATGTAAATTACCACAATGAGATGCCACCTCACACTGGTGAGAATGGCCATTATAAACAAATCAACAAACAAGTGTTGGAGAGGATGTGGAGAAAAGAGAACCCTAGTGTATTGTTGTTGGGATTGCAGACTGGTGAATCCACTGTGGAAAACAGTATGTAATTTCCTGAAGAAACTAAACATGGAGCTGCCTTTTGACATGGCAATTCCCACTGCTGGGATTATATCCTAAGAACTGTGAAACACCAATCCAGAAGAACTTACGTACCGTAATGTTCATAGCAGAACAATTTATACTAGGCAAGTGATGTAAGGAACCTAATTACCCATCAGGAAATGAATGGATCAAAAACCTCTTAACCATTGTTTTAAAAACAATATATAATTATGACTTGCCTCTATTTTATTTAGCATTCCTCTGAGTATTCCTCCTTTCCTTTTGATTGACAGCTGTTTCTTTGCCTTCCCATTGTTTGTCAGACTCTTTTTGTTTACTTCTGCTACTTAGATTGATATGTTTTGACTTTGTGACTTTATGATGTGAACCTCTATGGTAGGAGACTGGTGAGCATCAGTAGTGCAGTCTCCTTGATCTCCTGAACTTAATGCTCTGGGGATGTCCTTTATATTTTTTATGCAGGTTCTTTGGAAGTAATTAGTTTTGATTGTTGTCGAGTCTTTTTTTGGTGGGTCCTTCCCTCCATCTGGTTGACTGAAGGTCACTCAGCCCACCACTCCTTGTGTGCTGTTGTACAGGTGCTGCCAGAAATAAAGCACCTAGCCCACAAAAGCAACCCACACTGGCAAATATAACTGCCCCCCACAATCCCACTATCAACAGCAAATGAACCAGTATTAAATAGGGTATAAAGAGATTAAGTTTATTATAAGAGTGGATATGAGATGACCTACTGAAAGAAAAAAATGATTTTGGGAGGGTAGAGAGAAGAGCTCTAGTAATAGTTGGTAGATGGAGCAAGGAAATAGAACAGGTAAAATGTACCTCATGAACAAAAAAGCGAGTGAAGAATTTGAAATGGAGTATGAGAAGGGTAGCATACAGTATTAGATTTAAATAGAAATTAAAATAATATAAAATAAAATAAAGTGAAAGAAGAGGGATAAAATTAGTAAATGATTAATAAAAATATAGGAGCCAAATTGAAGAGAAGGATCCACCACAGTACTAGTGACAACAAATGAGCTAAAATTAACACACGTGGTGTGGGAATAAGAAGGAAATAAAAAAGAAACAGAAAAGTCTAAGAGATGTTTAGAGGAATGGGAAGTGATTATGAAATCATAGAGAGATTGGAGATACCAACAGTGAGAAGGAAAAACCATGCTAAGAGATGGAAAAATTAAAATTTGCTATGTAAGAAAAAATAAAAAAAGGAAATATAGGAGAATAAAGAAAAACAAAACAGCAGGATGAAAGAAATAGAAGAAAGACAGAAAAAGAAAAATAAAACACATGAAATTAAAATTTGAGAAAAAAAGAATAGGAGAGAGCACCAGTAAAATTTTATATTTGAAATATAAGATTAGTGAAGTTCTAGAGAAAACCTTGGAAAAAAATGCAACAATAACTACCCTACCCACAATCAACTGGCAAAATTTGTTACAGGTGTAGAGAGAACATGGGTATTTTAAGAGCTGGGACAAAGTATGTGAAATGACCTTTGACGAAAATATTCAAGTATCTGGATGGGGGAGAAATAGTAAGAGCATAGAGTAGAAATGGGTTGTAGCTAGAGAGAAAACCAAATTTGAAATTAAAATATTAAGAGGAAAGAGGATGGTAAAATGGGCTAAGAGAAGGGAGGGGAAAGTACACTATAGTAAAAAATCTAGTGACTTAATATATACAAACTCTCTGGAGAAAAGTGAATGCCATATAGCCATGCAGGAAAGAAAATATTGCCAATCCAGACCACAGTTGCTTTCATCTGGGTAGCCTCATATTTACCACTATTTTTCTGTTTTGTTTTGTTTTGTTTCTTTCTTGATCTGCTTCTGGTGATGTCAGATGTTGACACTGTCTAACCTTAGGCAGCCTATTTGATACTTCCAGTGGCCTGATATCAGAGGCTGTCTATTTCAATTCTTAATCAGGTGACTCTGCACTCAGCAGTCAGGCTTAAATACCATTGGGCAGGGCCATATCCCTTCTGGGATGGGGGTATTGTTTCCTTACAGGCTGCTGCTGCTCCTCAGAGTGGTCTGCCTGAGCAGGATGGTTACTGTGAATGCGGTTGGCTCAGCACTGGATCTGGGCAGCTACTCCCCAATTCTCTTGCCAGAGCTTATGTCCCCAGTCTCTCCTCAAGTCTTTCTAGTCTACTCTGTCCTCCTCCTCCTTCCCCAGTGATCTACTACTTCTGGCTATCTCCTTCAGTTGTTCCTCTGGTCACTAGGACTCAACAGTCAGGCTCAAGCACCAAAGAGCCAGGGCAGAGACCCTCCTGGGGTCAGGGCTATTACTTCCGCTCAGTCTACTGCCACTCAGGGAGGACTCATCTGCTTTGAGCACAAAGGCTGCTGTCATCTGGGGGATAACTCAGCACCAGTGGTCCTGGTGGCCACTCTCTCAGTTCTCTCCCCGAGGCTTCCATTCTTCATCTCTCCTTAGGCATCTCCAGCCCATTCTGCCCACACCTTTGCCAGAGCCCAGGGTAAGTGGCTACAAATGAAAATTTTGTGGTGGCCCTTTTAATGGCCCTTGTGTCTTTAGCCATCTGTCTCTGGCAGAGAGCAACCCTTCCACTTCTTGTTGCTGGTTGTTACCTGTGTACTTTTTGGGCTCTGGTGCTCTAGGCTGGGAACCTTAGCTTAGGGTTTAGACCCCAATCTTCTCCAGGAGATCCAATATGCCACTTGATTATCCAGCCAGTGCTGCCACCTGTGGGCACCCAGCCAGCCCTCTCAAGTTTCTAGCACACTCCTTACCAGATAGGCTGTGAAGAAGCTGGTACCTCTGTCCAAAGTTCTATGTTTCTCTCTGGCTATTGCTCAGTTGTTTGTTCTGGGTGTTTTCTCCACAGCTGAGTTGTAATTTCAGACTGGACCTGGGAGGGGGTCAGTGTGACTTCCATTTAGTCCTCTGCTATCTTCGCAAACTGATCATGTGATTTCAACCTTTCCTTTGGTTTATGGGATGTATTAAGTTTACTGATTTGTAAATTTTGTACCATCCTTGCATGCCTGGGATGGATCCCACTTGATCATGGTGTATGATCTTTTTAACGTATTCCTGGATACGGTTCGCAAATATTTTTTTGAAAACTTTGGTGTCTGTGTTCATCAGTGATATTGGCCTATAGTTTTCTTTCTTTGTTGTATCTTTATGTGATTTTGGAATTGGGATGATGCTGGCTTTACAAAAAGAGTTTGGGAGTCTTCCACATTCTTGGGTGTTTTGGATTAATCTGAGAAATGTAGGGGTTAGCTGTTCCTTAAACATTCTGTAAAATTCCCCTGTGAAACCATCTGGTCCAGGCCTTTTGTGTGTTGGACCCTTTATTTTTTATCACTGCTTTGATCTCATCATCTGGTATTGGTCTGTTCAGGTTTTTTGCTTCTTCTTCAGTTTCAGACTATATTTTTCTAGAAATTTGTCCTTTTCACCCTGGTTTTCAAATTTCTTGGCATGTAGTTTTTTATAGTAATTTCTTACACTCCTTGTTATCTCTCTGGTATAACTTGTAATCTCTCCTCTTTCATTTCTGGTTTTATTTTGTCCCTATCTCTTTTTTTTTTCTTGATGTATCTGCTGAATGGCTTGTCAATTTTGTTTGTCTTTTGAAAGAACCAGCTCCTGGATTTGTTGATCCTTTGTATTGTTGTTTTAGTCTCTATGTCATTTAATTCTGCTCTGATCTTGGTCATTTCCTTCCTTCTACTTGCTCTGGGCTTTGCTTGCTTTTATATTGTTCCAGTTCTTGCAGTTCTAGGGTTAGATTGTTTATTTAAAACATTTCTATCTTTTTTAGGTATACATGTATCACTCTGAATGTCCCTCTTAGGACTGCCTTCTCCGTGTCTTGTAAATTTTGGACTGTTGTGTGTTTTCATTTGTGTCCAGAAACTATTTGAGTTCTTCCTTGAGCTCATTTTTAACCTATTCATTGTTTGATAGCATGCTATTCAATCTACATGAATTTGAATGTTTTGAGGTTTTCCTTGAGTTTGGTTTCTAGTTTCAGTATCTAATGATCAAAGAAAATTCTTGAAATGATTTCAATTGTATTGAATTTGTTGAGGCTTGTTTGGTGTACCATTCTGTGGTCTGTCTTTGAAAGAACTCCATATACATTTGAAAAAAAATATACTTTGCTTCTTTGGAATGTAAGGTTCTATATATACCTGATAAGTCCATTTGATCTAGGGTATTTTTTCAATGACAAAATATCCTTGTTGATATTTTGATTGGAAGATCTATTCATTGTTGACAGCGGGGTGTTAAAATCACATAGTGTAAGTGTGTTGCTGTCTGTAACTTTCTTGAAGTACTCCAAGATTTCCCTTATATATTTGGATGCTCCAATGTTGGGAGTATACAAGGTTACAATGTTTATGTCTTCTTGATTAATTCTTCACTTGCATATTATGAAGTGTCCTTCAGTGTCTATTTTTATGGCTTTTGTTTCCAAGTATATTTTGTCTGATATAACTATTGCTACTCCAGCTTGTTTTTGGTCCATTTGCTTGGAATATTTTTTTTCCAAGAATTCACTTTCAGTCTGTGTAGGTCTTTTGTTCTGAGATGGGTCTATTGTAGGCAGCATATGTGCAGGTCATGTGTTCTTATGCAATCTGCTTCGTGCTGGCTTCATGAAACGAGTTTGGGAGTCTTCCATCATTTTGGAGTTTTGGAATA
>NW_025333555.1:0-6157 GCF_019186645.2 Phyllostomus hastatus
ATCCAGCATGGATTTCAAGGCCTTTACTGTGTCAGGATTAGAGTTTGGAGACAGAGTGGAGAGCCAGAGTAGGATCCTGGCTCTGTGACTGTGGCCCTGTGGTGGGGGAGATGGCCCATTACAGAAAAGACACAGAGAAATGTAATCATGACCCAGTGTTGTGAGGGAAAGTTCCTGATATCACAGAAGCAGATATTCAGGAGAACTATGATCCCCTTCCACTGGTCTCCATCTTCTCTGAAAAGCATAAAAAGGTCTCTGAAAGAGAGCAATTATACACAATCACAGAGCAGGAAAGATCTCTTGGAAATTAAAAATATCACCATAGAAATGTATAATAAGTATATGACCTGAAAGATTCAAATTGTACCCCTACTGAATCGTAAGAATGGAAAAATGTCTGTGAGCTAGAGAAAAGACCCATTAGTCTGCCAATCATTAGGTTCCAAGAAGTTAATAATGAGTTTAAAATTAGTATGAAAAAATAAAAATGAATTTATGATGAGGAGGAAATGATTTTAAAATTTTCTAAGAATAGTTCTCAAAGTTTGAAGGTAAAAATTTACATTTTGAATGGCCTAATCAGATTCTCACTACAGCAGATAAAAACAGACCCACACCAGGACACATCGTGGTGTGAGTTCAGAAAGAGAGTGGGCAAGACCATGAAAACTTCAAGAGATAGCAAATATGAGTCCGGAGACTAGAAGACATTGTTGTAATGCCTTCTGATTACTGAAGAAAAAATATGTCCAACAAAGAGTTCTATATCAAGTCAAGACATCAATAAGGGCTAGGATAGCCTACATTTTCTGCATGTATTTAGAGTTTTCATAGTGAAGTTTTCACATTCTTTCTTTGGAAAATACTACCAGGCAAAGTGGGAAAATGAGGAAGTAAACCAAACAAGGGGAACATGTGCGATCTAGGTGACAGGGGAGCCAGAACAGGAGAGGCCAGTGCTGCCTGAGACGAGGGAAAGGACACCCAGGGTGTGTGTCCAACTCCAGGTGTGCATGGATCCAGTCCACCTGTGACAGGACCAAGGGCTGTGGACAGGTGTCTTCAGAGACGAAAGTGGTTGGAAATCTGATGTGTTCAAATGTGTACTCATGATATTTAGACTTTGGGGAGAGCAGTGGAATGAATGTGTGAAACCTGACAGAATGATGCCATGGCTGACATTGGACCAGATGCAATGATCAACCACCCCCTACCCTAGTGCTGACCAATCAGTGGAGACCTTTACTCTAAGTCCCTCAGTCACCTATGCAACCATCCCCTAGAAGCCATCAGAGAGCCAGGTCTTAGAGCAACAACTCACTTGTGACTCTGGGTTTGATGCCACTTCCCTAAATAAACATTTATTTTCTCTTTATTTCCTTTTTTTTCATACTCACTTGATGATGTTATTTTTTCATTCCTTACAGAGAAAGAAGAAGAGAGAAAAACACTGATGTGAGACAGAAACATCAACTGATTTCCTTCCATAGGCACCTGGACTGGGGATCATATGCACAACTTAGGTGTGTGGTTTGTCCCGGAATCTACTTACAACCTTTCAGTTATGGGACGGTGCTCCAACCAATAGAGCCACATCAGCCAGGGCTAAACACTTACTTCCTTTTTAATTTTTTTCAATTACAGTTGACAATATTATTTTGTATTGGTTTCAGGTATACAGCATAGTGGTTAGACAATCATATACTTTACAAAGTGTTTCCCCTGATATTCCCAATATCCAAGAGACACCACATGTAGTTACCACAATGTTGTTGACTGTATTTCCTGTGCTGGACTTCACTCCCATGACTGTTTGTGACTGCCAATCTGTACTTCTCAGTCCCTTTACCTTTTGCACGCAGTTCCCCAAACACCTGCTCCCCTGTGACAATGCAGAACGTAATTATCATATTTTTGCCTGAGAGACAGGAGGAGGCTGAGGAAGGAGAGGAAGCCTGGATGGAGCTGGAAGGTCCCCACAGCAGAGAGCCCTGGGAAAGGAAGCTGCTGAGCAGAGCTGGGAAGCAGTGCACACACCAGCGGCCCAGAGCGAGGGAGGCAGAAGGGGTGAGGGTAAAGTCACAGCACAGAGGGAGAAGAACACAATTATGAAG
Organism: Phyllostomus hastatus; assembly: GCF_019186645.2. Taxonomy (NCBI): domain Eukaryota; kingdom Metazoa; phylum Chordata; class Mammalia; order Chiroptera; family Phyllostomidae; genus Phyllostomus; species Phyllostomus hastatus. The sequence goes on from NW_025333555.1 coordinate 2,118, forward strand.
AAAAATTAACTGGTGAAATTAAAATAAGGTCTGTAGTTTGGTTAATAGTGTTGTACTAATGTCAATTTCCTGGTGTTGATCATTGTCCTGTAGCTGAGCAGACAGGGGCCTTTCACATGGTGCCATGGTGAGTGACCCAATAATTAATGCTGGAAGGACCAGGTCTTCATTTACAATATTCCAACCTTGGGGGGCCTCAGAGCACCTATGCTCAGCGCCCTCCTTTCTCACAAGACCCAGCACTTCCCTTGTCCCCCAAAAGACTATAAGCCAAAAGCAAACCTAATAGTTCCCCAAATTCTTTACAGGCCAGCGTTCAGTCCACTGAGCCACACCAGTAGGGCTTCCCATATTCTTTTCTTTCAAATATATTTTATTGATCAATCTATTACAGTTGTCCCATCCCCCCACTTTATTTCTCTCTGCCCTGCACACCCCCTCCCACCTGCATTCTCCCCTTTAGTTCACGTCCATGGGTCATACATATAAGTTCTTTGGCTTCTACATTTCCCATACTACTCTTAACCTCCCCCTGTCTATTTTCTACCTACCACCTATGCTACTTATTCTCTGTACCTTTTCCCCTTCTCTCCTCCTCCCGCTCCCCTGTTGCTAACCCTCCATGTGATCTCCATTTCTGTGATTCTGTTCCTGTTCTAGTTGTTTGCTTAGTTTCTTTTTCATTGAGGTTTGGTTGTTAATAACTGTGAGTTTGTTGTCATTTTACTGTTCATGTTTTTTATCTTCTTTTCCTTAGATAAGTCCCTTTAACATTTCATATAAGAAGGGCTTGGTGATGATGAACTCCTTTAACTTGACCTTATCTGAGAAGCACTTTATCTGCCCTTCCCTTCTAAATGAGAGCTTTGCTGGATAGAGCAATCTTGGATGTAGGTCCTTGCCTTTCATGACTTGGAATACTTCTTTCCAGCCCTTTCTTGATGGCAAGGTTTCTTTTGAGAAATCAGCTGATAGTCTTATGGGAACTCCTTTGTAGGTAACTGTCTCCTTTTCTCTTGCTGCTTTTAAGATTCTCTTATCTTTAATCTTGGCTAAGGTAATTATGATGTGCCTTGGTGTGTTCCATCTCGGGTCCAATTTCTTTCGGACTCTTTGAGCTTCTTGGACTTCCTGAAAGTCTATTTCTTTTGCCAGATTGGGGAATTCTCCTTCATTATTTGTTCAAATAAGTTTTCAATTTCTTGGTCTTCCTCATCTCCTTCTGGCACCCCTATGATTTGGATGTTGGAATGTTTAAAGATGTCCTGGAGGTTCGTAAGCCTCTCCTCATTTTTTTTTAATTCTTGTTTCTTCATTCTTTTCTGGTTGAATATTTCTTTCTTCCTTCTGGTCCACACCATTGATTTGAGTCCCAGTTTCCTTCCCATTACTGTTGGTTTCCTGTACATTTTCCTTTATTTCACTTAGCATAGCCTTCATTTTCCCCTCTAATTTCCAACTATATTTAACTGATTCTGTGAGCATCCTGATGACCAGTGCTTTGAACTGTGCATCTGATAGGTTGGGTATCTCTTCATTGCTTAGTCATATATTTTCTGGAGCTTTGATCTGTTCTTTCATTGGGGCCATTTTTTTTGGTCTCGGTGCACCTGTTACATAGTAAGGGACAGAGCCTTAGGTGTTTACCAGGGCAGAGCAAACCACATTGCTGGGTTGTGAAGCTCTATTTGGGGGAGGGTTCTGAGAGGGAGCAATGCCACTTGCTCCACTCTCTGCCAATTTTCAGTCACTTCCTGAGCTACCCACAATCAAATTGGGCCCATCTGGTGCTGATTCCCAGGTGGGTGGGTTTCTGTACACCCTAGGACTCTGTGGGTCTCTCCAAGAAACTCTTCTGTGAGGCTGGGAGTTTCTCCCACTGCTGCCTCAACCCCACAGGTGTTTTCAGTCAGATGCTTTGAAGCTTTATTTCCCTGTGTTGGAAACTTGGGTTGCACAGCCTGTTTCTCTCCCAAGTTGTTCCTCCTGATTTATCTGGACACAAATGTGGGACTGCCCTCTCTACCAGCCACCACATTGCTAGGTTCGACAGCCACTCCCCGCCTCTGTTCTCTCTGACCTGCTGTCCGTCACTGCTCCTCGTACTGGTCTGGATGAATGTTTCTTCTTTAACTCCTTGGTTGTCGGACTTCCATACAGTTCAATTTTCTGTCAGTTCTGCTTGTTTTTTGTTTTTAAATTTGTTGTTGTTTTTCTTTTGGTTGTGTGAGGAGGCACAGTGTGTCTACCTACGCCTCCATCTTGGCCAGAAGTACCCCTAAACCTTTACTTTCTTTGCTGCAAACAGTTGTTTGTGTTTGATTGGGCTTTAATTTGCACAGGTGAATGAACTCCTTCAGTTTAGTAATATTTGTTATTTGTAACTTATAAAATTATATAATTTGTATGGTGAATATACATTCACCATGTAAACTGCAGATTATCTAAATACATATAATTAGTTTAAAAAGTGTTGTTTGTAAGTATAGAAGGGAAGGGAGATGAGGAGGAAAGTCAAGAGCTCAGCCCAGGGGTGACAGTGCTGGGCTGCATGTCTGGACTCTGGGCAATGAACTTGCACACCTTCCCCCACTCCTCACTCAGGGCGCTGCCCTCTGTGGAGGCCAAGCTGGGTCTTCCGCTTCTTCTGGGGTGTGGTCATTCATATCTCCTCAATGTTCTGTTGCTTTTGAGAAGTTGGTTTTTGTATTACACATGACATTTTTCACTATTTTCAGTGGGAGGATTTGTCCTTAGAGTCTATCCGAGTTTGTCAGGAATGGAATTTCTAAGGCAAATGGTTGGTCTTAGAGAAGAGGATCAGAGTCTTAAGGATGGTCTGTCAGGAGTTTTATAAGTGTAGGGATTTTATGTAACTTGTTCTTTGAAAACATTACTTATGCACATACAAGAGGTATCAAAATAGACTCAAGAATATACAAAATTAATGAGTCACGTTTTCCCCCTGCTCCCTCAGTCACCTGAGTCCTCTCCCAGGAAACCATCCCAGTGAGTCACTTCTGATTCTGCCTCCCAGGAAAATCTACCTAAGTGTTAATGTTGCTATTATGTGTGTAAGAAGAGCTCAGGCCACAGACTGGGAGAAAATGTTTGCAATTCAATCCTTTTAGAATATACATAAGAACCCTCAACTCAACAATCAGAAAACTATATCTCAATAAAGATGATCAAAATTCTAAACAGACTACTCCATGAAAGAATTTATGCCTGCCTTGTCCAGGTGGTTCAGTTGGTTAAAGGGTCATCATGAGTACCAGAATGTTGTGGCTTTGATGCCTGGTCAGGGTGCCTATGATGGGGAACTGATCAATAACTCTCTCTCCCCCCACCCCACCTGCCTCTTTCTCTCTCTCTCAAATCAGTTAACATGGCCTTGGGTGACATTTTCTTTTTTAAGGCTTCCTGCAGAATGAACAGTATGCTTTGTAATGGCTACAGCAGCCTCATATGCATCTCTTTACTGGGTCTCTTGATGTCGTTTTCTCCTGTGCTGATTTATTGTACAAGTTGTTTTGTGCAGTAATGTGCTTGCAGGATTGCAGCCCAGGAGCAACAGGCTGATCCCTGCAGTCCAGGTGAGCAGGAGGGAGACCATCCAGGTGTGAGTGCCTCTGTGTTGTTTGCACAGCCACAACATCGCACAACCACACCTTTCTCAGGGTGGATCACCACAGTTAGGTGGCACATGAATGAATGTAAGTGCATCAAATAAACACGCTGGGCACCTTACACTTACACGAGGAAGTGTGTCAATTCTATTTTAACTTAAAAATAATGTTCATGGTGGATTTGGTGGACAAACCTGACATTCAGTGAAGGATCCCTAAACAGTGGAATTAAGAATATTGTGAACACTGACACCCACAGATTAGATTGTCAGGAGTCACTTCCAACAGTTCATGACCCCAGGAGCTCTAGGATTTCTGAGCAGCTGCAGTGAGGGGTGAGGAGCAGGAAAACAGGAAGCCAACTAGGGGAGGTCTGCACCCACCAGAGATGGGGGCCCACTCACACAGTGA
>NW_025333556.1:0-529 GCF_019186645.2 Phyllostomus hastatus
CATGTGTATCAAATTCTTCCTCAATGTTAAGATTAGCACAATGGTCACTGTAAATTGGTGTGCATGTGGGCGTTATGGTGGAAAAAATACATTGTTTCAATACTAAGGTAACTAAAAATCATGAGTGAATTTTTAATACATTTTATTTACTTGTTTCTACAGAGGAAAGGGAGGGAGAAAGAGTGAGAGAGTGAGAAAGAGAGAGATAGAGACATCAATGTGCAGTTGCTGGGGTCCATGGCCTGCAACCCAGGCATGTGCCCTGACTGGGAATCAAACATGCAGTGCTTTGGTTCGCAGCCTGTGTTCAATCGACTGAGCTATGCAAGCCTGGACATGAGTGAATTGATTATAGGGATTTTGTAACTAGCTACTTTCAAATTAAATTGTAGTGCATGTGACCAGTATTTCATTACTAAAGATTTCTTTTTCTTTAGTATTTCTGGAAATTGGAAGTCTATCATTTGGAAATTTCTCAACTGTGTTCAGCATACCTTTACATTTGTGTGAATTTTAGTTTTCAACATAA